>NW_008617447.1:0-23828 GCF_000691845.1 Merops nubicus | reverse complement strand
TGCAATCAGCTACACGCTGTAATGTTAAATTCAGACCTTTTAACACACAAGGCTTAATTCTTACCTTATTTAAACTTCCTTTTTTTTCTCCACTTTCTTACTTTGTCCATTTCTAACACCTCTCACGCAGCTTTCCTGTCACAATTTTCTTTTTGGCTGTTTCCTCCTGCTTAAGCTGGTTCCACAAAATTAATCTGCTCACTGAAATCTCCCCCAAACAACCATTTATTTGTTGCTGAGAAGAAACCAGCTAACTAAATGATATTTATCTATGTATTTTAGGATCCCACTTCTCAGCTCATATACAGAGTGGAAGGACATTGGTAGACAGATGGGGAGGGAGTGTGCTAAAACTGATAGCGAAATACATGACAGGGAATGTGGGAACAAGCCGGGGTGTGTTGAATGATTATGGAGAGAATGAAGAACAGTAAGTAAGAAGTTTTAACTCCTAAAATTATGAGCAAGGAAAGATGTTTGTATTAGCCATCAAGTCACTCTTTTTATGTGGTATTTGTATCCTTTCTACTTTCCATATATCCTTGATTCCTTTTTTGAAGCAGGAGACTTTCAGCTTTAATGCCTGAAAAACAATTCATGTTTTGAGACCTGTTTTATCCTAAATGCTTTGACTCTAAATGAGAGCAGAAAGCATTCCAAAGTCACATTTCTGACTTGTTTGAAACTTTAAGGTGTAGTGGATTCCATAATCCACTCATCTCACAGGTCTGTGTATAACTAACGATTTAATGATTGCTTTTTAATATACTTTTGTCCCAGGAACGGGATCTTTTTGCTCCTTTTGAAAGCTATAAGCTGTATTTTGGTTTTAAGCATGGGTAAGAGCTGGGCAACAGAATTCAGTATGGGAGCTGTGATTGACATTATTGCAATTCTTGTTAATTCCTCCTGACACTCAGAATCAGTACAACAGCATGTTAATTATCTAACACCATGGGCATTTGTTTTACTTCTCAGTTTATTGCAGCACTTGTAAACTCATTTCTGTCTGTTCTTTGTAGGCCTTTGCAAAGGTGTACTTTGATCTGCTCTTCCCTACTGACTCCTCTAGTAACCTGTGAAACCATCTGTCTCCCTCAAGGAAAACACTTCAGGACTGACACTTCCAAATTCACTCAAGAACTAATAAGACGTGTGTCTGTGTTTGCATTTATAATGCACTGGGACTGTGTGCCAATATTAGGTGAATGCATGTATAAATTATTAGATATCTGCTTAAAGTCCAGCTAGAGAAAATGTTGATACATGTATGCTAATGTTATGCTCTAAAATCCTCATTTCCCTTGGTTATGTCAAATGCAATGAATTTTTTTTTTTTTTAAATTTTATTTTTCTCTTACTGGAAAGGATTTTGAGGGTGGTGGTGACAAAAATGGCCCAAGTGCTCTGTAATGCACAAACAGCCAATTTCTGCCGTGTTTCTGGAATGGTCCTTTAACTCATGGAAGAAGTGTGCTGAAGCTAAAAGACCTTTTGTCAGGGATGCCTCTTACTCCTTGCTAAGGCATTGGGTAATACTTTCAGAAGATTGGGAGTATCATCACCTTGACTACATTTAGCCACAATTTCACCAGGGCACCTTCACCTATGAGGAAAGTCTGCTAAAAGAACAATTTAGTCTGGAGTTTTAGTTATTATCTCAGCCAGTATCCCACATGAATACAAAGGTTTGCGACCTCTTATTGTCCATCTGCAAAGGGCTGTCCCTATGTTGCTAATAAAAGTCAAATACTCTCAGCTTTGAAATCTAGGGACCACCCCCACAACCTTCTTAAGCCTGGAAAAACTGGTCATGTGTAGATCCAGTTAGTTCTTATGTCTAAACTAAATAGATTTATACAAGTGCAAAGAAATGACAGAAGGTGTAATGCTAAGGAAGCATGAGCTATGATATACTTCTTGTGAATTATCACCTGGCATACTTAGATAGTGTTGGACATATGGTACTTCTTGCTTAGTGTGAATTGTGTGTAGTACTGCTACATAATGGATGCTTCACTGGAACACAAATATTTCCCACCAAGTGTTTTTGGATGTTTTCTTTTCCATTAAATCTCATTTTGAAACTTTAACATCAATAAGAACAAAACTAATTATTCTCTGGTTTCAACTAATCTTGATTTTAGAGATGCTTTTTTGAATCAGGAACCTTGAAAAGCCAGACATGAAAATGAGCATCTTCCTCACCAGACTAACAAATGTGTGAAATTTCATAGAAATCCATTCTCACAGTTTCATTATGCAGAGGATTAATGTTTAATGCTGGCAGGCTGCAGGTCTACACTAATAAGAAAAGGTACAAAAGGCTATTGTATAGGGGAAGAACATTTCATCAAACATTCCAAGAACTTCTAAAGGGTTTACAAAGTAAAAAAGTTAGCTAGAAGATGTTCTATTTGCGTTCAAGCAATTTCCTTGATGTAAGATGAGATTTTAATCATACTGTAGTTTCACAGTGTACATATTGCTACTTTTTGTCTTCTTTCACTATCCTTGACCTTGATCACACAGCTGTGAGAATTTGAATTTTCTTTGACCTCTTTTTTCTCTGTACACCAGAAAATGGTTTGGTTTTGTGTTCTTCCTTATTAGATTGTAATGAATATCCAGATTACATTTATCAAAAGAAACATCAGACAGTCAAAAAAAAAATCACTGATGATTGTAGCTTTTTAAAAGAAAATAAAAAATTAATCAGGTTTCTATTACAAATCTGTTGTTGTCGCCTTCTGCAAAGAGTTGTCTGCAAGTTTTCCACAGTATTAGCAAAAAACCAAAATAAAAATAGATTCATAAGCTGATTGAAGGAGGATTCTTCTAAAAGCTTGGGCAGATATTTTCAGAAAACCGTTATCAGTAGCTTTGTGGCTTGACTGATTTTCTCATTCTTAATTTATTCCACAGTGCTATACACAAGTTTAGATGAGAATCCTTCTCTATAAGGGATTTTCTGTTGAGATCAATATGTCTTGAATTTCACTTAAGATGAACAGCTTCCTACTTAATACTAACAAAATACTATTTTCTTAGTCTAAGTAAAAAAAAAAAAAACAAAAAACAAAACAAAACCCCTCATAGGTACTGTATGAACATAATTTGAACAATACAGCAGATATAGATATGGAATGGAGCAACCTACTTTATGCTCACAAGAAAAAAAAATGTTGCAAAATGCACTAACTTGAACAAGAAAAAGTAATTTTCAGAACTGTTATTGATTTTTTTTTTAAAAAAAGTCAATACATAACCAAGGCCTGTTGAAGTAATCTAGTAGTTTTTTTTGATAATTTTGAGGATTTCTGAATATTTCAGGATATCTCAGAAAGGAAAAGCTTAGCTGAGAGTTTTACCTCTGTAAATCTACAGAAATAGTTTAGTAAGGACAATCTCAGAAATTATGGCTAAGACTTGCTGGTTATGTGCTCAGTGTTGCCATTTGAGTTGTTTCATTATGAATTCATAGACTTTAAGATCGATTTCCAACATATGTTCTTCTGTTTTTTGTGTTGACAGAGTGTTTGTTTAAAACTAATTTTATGTAGTCTTTTGCAAAGGCTGGTGATGATACATGGAATTGAGTCTCTTGAACACAATGATCAGTTTTCTGTGTTGTGAAAGTCTTTGCAACAGCTTCTTTGCCTCTATCAGCTGAAACTCCATGAACTGTTTTTCTAATTAATTATCATCCACCTGGTCAATGGTCCTGCATGACCACCCCCACATGTGCACAATCCATCCATTGCATTTTATTGCCTTAGACTGGGCGCAGCACAGACATACACGAATAGGCAGTAGAAAAGATTGTCCTATATGACTGCTTCTGTACCTGCATGACTAGTTTCTGAAATTTATTAAGGTCTCATCTAGGTGCAATCTGGTCAGATTTGCAGCTGGAACTGCCTGGGGTCATCTCTAGGACTGCCAGAATCTTCACTCAAGATATTAATCAGCACATGTAAGTGTAAAAATACTGCCCATAGGCTGGCTTATGTACAGCAGGATCTACTGGGGGGCAGAGGGCGAGGGGTGTGTGTGTGTATGAACCTTCCAGATCCCAAAATACTCCTGTAGAGTCAAAAGATTTGTCACAAAGGTGGCTAGAAGTGGAGCCCATCACCATATCTTAGGTTAATCTTCTCTCACATCTATGCAGAAACTGGTTGCAGTGTTCCCGGATGACACAGGGACTTGATGATAGGGTGCTTGATGACACAAGCACAGCCCTGAAACCCAGTTAGAGCATAACTGTGGCTTGAATTTCCTCCTCAGTACTGCAATTTAATTCTTTAGATTTACTCTCCAACATTTGCCAAAGAAAAAATTTCTTATTCTTAGTAATCTTAATTCTTTAATTAAAGCTTTGTGAGTGCTAAATATGCACAGCAAACTGATTCTTGAGATCTTCATATGTTTATGTATGGAAAATGGCAAGAGTGTAAGTATATGAAATGTCAAAACTTTTTGGGAAATGAAAGCAGTTTACGCACCAAACACTGGCATCTGTCACCATTTTCAGGAAATACAGTTCCACAAAATCATTTGAACTGTATGTATGAATGCTCATACACTGTTCATCATGTTTATTTCTAATGTGCAGTCAAAGTATGTTTATATGAAAGAACAGTAAAAGAGAGAAGGAGGAAAAAGGAAACATCACAGAATGAGAAAAGGAAGAAAAAAAATTGTGAGCAACTAATATCTTGAACTACTACTGAGAGGTTTATCTAAGAAAAGATTCTTTTGAACCCTCCTATGGCTGAAAGGGTTTGGACAGAAGGAAAATTTAACTCTTCCTTGCTGAACTTCTTGATGTTCAGAGAAAGAGAAGTTCACTTTTTACTCATAGTAATTAGTAACATTAATCCATACAGGCAGCCTTTTTTTTTGACATCTTATGACTTATTTGTCTTAATATTAGATATGACACAAAACCCTGGCTAGAACTAAATAGAACCACATCTTACAAACCACTGAAAAATGCATCTATGGTGAATGTTACTATTACTTTAAGAACAGCTGCAGTTACAAATGAGCTTTAAGAAGTTCATTTATCCTTTTAGTTTCAATAGAAGGACAGCATCTAATTCAGTAGCCATTTTAGTCTGACAAGACAGTGAAGATGAGCATAAACCAGCATTGCATCTCATGAATGATGGAGAAAATAATTGTTTCTGTAATGATTATAATCTGTTGTAAAAATCCAGTGCCAGAGGCTGATAAAGAAACCTTCACATTTTTTTTCCCTTTGCTGCTTTTAGAAAAGAGCACAAAACTGCTTTACTTTAGCCCTTCAATTGTTTAGCTGGTATATCTGGTATACTGATTCAAAATAACTTAGTTTTCTTCAAAGAGGTTCTTTCATAAAGGATGTGGTCTTTCTTAATTTACAAAAATTCTTAAAAAAAAAAGTAAAAAACTAAAATTAAACCTAGGTACAGTACTTTAAGATTGTTGTTGACTCTCTGGCTAGTTTCGTACTAATAAATCTCATTTTCTAAACAGCAGTTACTGTGCTTTATTGATATAATATGTGCTTTGAAACCTTCATTAAAATTGTGATAATATTCTGATATGCACTACACTAAATGTCACCGTGGATTGTAGTGATAGGAAGTTAAAGTAAACTGGGAGAGAGTTAACAGCATGACGATTTTAACAGAAGACGACAGGATGAGAAAACTTTCAGAAAAATTTCAGCAACTAAAGTAATTCCAATGTAGAAGCAAAACATTTGTGTATAAATCAAGGCCAAATCAGTGTGCTAACTTTATTTCCCTATCATGGGACACTTTTTGGGTTTGCCTTCAATATCTCTTAATGTATTTTGTTTTATTATTCCCCTTTTCTCAAAATGCACCATTCCTGTCCATTTGCAACAACCAGGTGTTAAAAAGTGGTTGAAGGAAGAGGGCTGACAAAAAGAATTTTCTAATTCTTGTTTCTTCAGTTTAAAACCGGATCATAGTTTTAGAAATTTTAATTGAGCTTGGTAATAATTTTAGTGCCTAACAGCCTAGAGTAATCTTGATTTTCTGCAGATGAATATTTTCATTGTACCTGAATGTGCAGACATGGGAAAATTGGAGGCCGTGATAAGTTTTCTTACAGTTATCATGGATGCTGACATTCAAGTCAGCACCTCCTCCCCTCCTAAAAAGAAATGTAAAACTCTGTTATTGTCTTGATAATAGTCCTCCCCTATAGGGGTTTTACTAGTATTAAGTATACACTATACAAAATATTTATAATATACAGTAAAGACGGACTACACCTGAAAGCAGGGATGGGGTAGCTGAAGATGCGAGGCATAACACTCAGTTATAAAGCATTGTTTAGGAAGAAAAGGCTGATAACCTCTCATTTGAAAACAAAAGGCTCTAGCTCGATAGTGCAGTATATTTTATGAATAAATTTTGTCACTAGACTTAAAATACAAAGAAATGAAATCCACTATGGATGAGAAGTGTTACTTGGCAAATTCTGAACTGGAGGTAAAGGACCCTCTTAGCTTATTCAGTGCCTTGGAATGAGTGAGCATTCACTAATAAATGCTCTTTACCTGGACAAATCCCAGCCTGAATTTTCATGCCAAGCCTAAATGGATCCTATTTGCTTTTGTAATCACTTCAAAAAGAGACAACAAAAATAGTAAGAAGGGTAAAGTGAAGTGGCAGAAATCATCATAGGAAGTGTCATCTCTCACCTATAAAGTTTTAAGATTGTATTTGTTCATAGAATCATAGCATCATTAAGATTGGAATGGACCGCTAAGATCATCAAGTCCAACAGTTACCCCAACACTACCATGGGCACTGAACATGTCCTGAAGTACCATGTCTACACAGTTTATGAATACCTCCAGGAATGGTGACTCCACCACCTCCATGAGGAACCTGTTCCAATGCCTCACCACTCTCTCAGCAGAGAAATTCTTCCTAATACCCAGTTGAAATCTCCCCTGGCAGAACTTATGTCCATTTCCTTTCATTTTTTTGGTTATTACTTGGGACACCAATCCTCACCTCACTCCAACCTCCTTTCAGGTAGTTGTAGAGAGCAATAAGGTCTCCCCTCAGCCTCTTCTGCAGGCTAAACAACCCCAGTTCCCTCAGCTGCTGCTCATAAGGTGTTCTATATGTTTTGATGTGTGCATGTGGACCCGCTGTTGAACAGTTATATTGTTATTCCAGATTTAGCTGTGAGAGTTAATGTCAGAATTTCAGGTGATGTGTGCTGCTGATAGGCATTTACACATAACAGTATGTCACACCAAAAGCCCTATAGCAGTATTACCAACAGGGTCATCTTCTTATCAAAGAAACAGGGGTTCCAATACTTGAATAAATATATGTAGAACATGTATGCCTGTTTATTCCAACTGAAGTGGATTTAGTAACTATGAAGTGTTGGAGAATGATGTTGTGTATGGTATTTTATTCAGGGAATAGCTACAAGACAGACAATGAAAGTTAACTCTAGAAATATAACCTGGTCTTTAGCCTGGAAGAAATATTCCTGGCAGGCAAAAATGTAATTAATTTTAAACAAAATCTGCCTGCTGAGATTTATATATCCAGTGAGAAGGTTTTAATTTTTATTTTTTATATGCGTGGTTTTCCATAGAGCTCAGCAATTCATTCCTATTGTTGCAAAAATCTGTTTGACAATACTATTCAGCCTTTTGCTGGATCATGATATAATGCTCCCGGCTCTGTATAAGTATGATTTCACTTTTAAAGTATTATGTACATAATTTCCCATTATTTCTTCTTTTTAAAAGGCTCTGGTAATTCCTTGCTGTTCAATCAGTTTAATTTTGCATCTTTTAACGTGATTGGACTCATCTTTGGTTTGCTATTGTCTAAATGCAAATATCAGAAGATTTTTAGGAAATCTTAAAAAAGTTGTTTTTCTTGTTAATGATTCTTTTCATTAAAATTTCTGAACTGGACAGAGACCTGTGTACCCGCTGTAATGCTGAAATGAAAACATTTTTCCAAGCAGTATTAAAAAACAAAACAAAACAAAAAACAAACAAACCAAAAAAAACCACAAGCATGAGATTTCTTCTACTACTTCAGTTTTATCACCACCTATACAATTTTAGTTTTCACACATTCCCAGGGTAGAAATGGAAATAGTAGGTAAAGGCCGGTACAGTTTCTGGTGGGGATCTCTGAAAGCTGGCTTTTAGAATCCCTTAAATAGGGATAAAAGTGGGACCTTTTAAATACACCAAGTACTCACAATAGCTTTATTACCACATTGGTACTTCACTCTGTAGATTGCATGAAGGCCTGGAGACTAATTTCAGCAACAGTCACAATTTACTAGCTATAGTAGCCCTCAGATGAATAGTTTCTTGTAAAACTGCTGGCAGCTTTATCCTACTGGAGCACAAATAAATCAGCTCTTATTATTCCACATTCATTTAATCCTGGCACATTAGTCAGCAAGACCTTTCTGCAGCCTAATAAACAGCAGCAGCAGCAGTTTTTCTTTATAAGAGTAGTTGTTCATCCTAAATTAGAAGCGGCATTAGGGGAAGGCAGAAACTTTTGCAGCATGATTTAAAGATATATAATATGAGACTATAATAGAGTATGGAAACTGCACCCATGTGTATAAATACAGTAGCGACATAATTTTGCTATATGTGGGTTACTTTAGAACATGTGGGTTATTTTACCTGTATATCTTGAAAGTGTGTATTTTGTTGTGGTGATTCATGTTATCTGGTTATTTCCCTGGGTTTGGCAGTGACTTCTAACATTTTAATTTAGCTCTCTTGTGCAGAGGTAAAAAATGTGAAACTAAGACACTGATTCAAAACCATTACCTAACTGTATGTTATTATTTTCATTTTGTAACCTATAACAAAGAAAGTATCTCTGAGCTCATTTTTACAAAAAAATACTTTGCTTTAAAATATTTCATTGTGTTTGTGGAATGGGTAATATCTGGGATTTTGGATATGTACTCTCCTCCTAGTTGGAGCAATATTTTTAGGAAAAAAGGGTGTTTTTTTCTTACAAAAGCTTTTATTTGGAAATATTTTGACAACTCTTTTTTAAATGGATATCAGTGTAGGTCTATCCAATAATTTATAATAACAGGTAGCAAGTAAATAATGTTCAGAACTAAATATGTAACTTCAGACATTCAATTTGGAAGAATGGAAGCCATTTCCCTAAAAGCTGTGCAAGAGCTCCCAAGGATCTTTAGGATCTAAGATCTTTAGGGCTTTTCCTGGTTGAAAACTTCAGTTTCAGTTAGATGGCTTGGGATTACGTATTTGACTGAACTATAATTTGAGACTGAAATTCCAGAGCTGTGGAAGTGAAAATTTGGTGGAGTGGCTTAGGATTGCACGGCTTCTGATGAGTTGCTTTGAATTAATGCTTTTGAAATTTTTAGCGGTTATTTTTTTGCTGCCACAGTATGTAAAGGACAGTTATTGTTATTTATTAGATCTGACTAATAGTCCATTACTAAAAATCTGGTTGAAAAATGGTGTCTCTTGAAGTACTTATTTTATGTCAGTTTGGATCCTTAAGTAGGAAAAATTGAGGATGAGTCTCTGGCTGTTTGGAAGTGAATTATATACATCATAATTTAATTTGTTTTTAGTTGACACTTTTCAATTCTGATATTATATGAACTCACTTTTATGCCTGCATAAACATATATGCAAACATATATACCTGCACATGGGAAAGGGATGCATACACATTTATTAATTTTTACAATTTTATCACCAGTTATAGTAAAATATCTTACAATAATAGAAATGATTTACTATTCCTTCATGTTCTCTATATAGTCTGGATATTTTCTTCTATTTTTTATATGGATTTTGTCTGTAGCACTTAACTTGATTTTATTATGTTGTATTATTGAAACAAATACTAGGAATACGATGATGCCCCTGTACTCAACACTGGTGATGTTGTACTTTGAATACTGAGTTCAGTTTTGGTCCCCTCACTACAAGAAAAACATCAAGAAGGACAACTAAGCTGATGAAGAGGCTAGAGAAAAAGTCTTATGAAAAGTGGCTGAGGGAACTGGAGTTGTTTAGCCTGGAGAAACACAGGCTGAGGGGAGACCTTATCACTCTCTACAACTACCTGAAAGGAGGTTGTAGCAAGGTGGGGGTCAGTCTCTTCTCCCAAGCAACAAGTAATAGGACAATAGAAAATGACTTCAAGTTGTGCCAGGGGAGGTTTAGGCTGGACAATAGGAAAAGCTTCTTCACCAAAAGGGTTGTGAAGCATTAGAACAGGCTGCTCAGGGAAGTGGTGGGGTTCCCATCCATGGAGGTATTTAAAAGACATGTAAATGAGATGTTTAGGGACATGGTTTAGTGGTGGACTTGGTAGTGTTAGGTTATTGCTTGGACTTGATGATCTTACAGGCCTTTTCCAAAAGAAATGATTCTATGATTCTATAAAAAACTGAGACTGAACTGCTAAACTCTATAGTCTGTACAATCCTGCTGCCTTGTTTTTATTTTTGTTTTAAATGTAACATCCTTGCAGCTTCTTCTTCTCTCTTTTTGTAGCACTGATATATAATAAAAATGAAAATAAATCTAATATGAGCACTGCTTTATGCGTTAATTGTCTGTTTGTGACTAAGTGGATCTAGGAATCACATAATCGCTGCCAAATATCTGTATGAGTCTTTTAATGAAAATTATAGCTTTCATGCTTGCCAACAGAGCAATGAAGACAGAGAAACTGGAGCAAAACTATAATTAATATGGTACTTCCACTCACTTCTACCAGAGAGCACATCTAATGCCTCTATATCTATGTGGTTGACACACAGTGTAGAAAGATGTTGATGCAAAATACCTGCTGCCCAACATACTAGCAACTATTATGCTACAACTCTTGTACAGCTGATATTTTCCAGGGTTCTTACTTCCTTTCATTCACAGATACTGTCGGCCTTGCAACAGTCCAGGAAAACAGATTATATTTTACCTCATGAATATGCTTTGGATAATCTTGAGTGGATCAGGGAAGAAACACCCACAAATCTGTTTATGAGTAAAAACCACCTGCATTCCTATTTTTGCTGGTTACATTCGAGATTCATCCTTCCTGACTCTAAAACCTTTTTTTAAATAAATAAATAAATAAAAGTGCATTTCAGAAAACTGAGTGTTTCTTCTCAAGAGCAACACTGCTGGGTTTTGCAGAGGTGCTGAGAGCAGAATTCAGCAAACCTGTACATTCATGGGGTTGATGTGCACGGTAGGGTAGTGTGAAGATAGGGTCTTTATGCACTGGCCTGGCTGAAAGTTGTCTACAGTTCACCCAGGAATACAGGTAGCATGGGATGCACTGTGGCTCCCTTCACATACCCTGCGTTGGACAGCTCGGTACAAAATGTGTGAGAACTAACTCACCTTCTTTTTGGAAACTGAGGGATCTTTCAGTAGCACTTGGACGACTACAGTCCAAGGAAAATGCTGTGTCTGACTGTAGCAAGTGTACTCAGGCCTTGCTTCTACGGAAAATACACCTGAATTGAAAGGATATGGTTTGACATTAATGTGGCTAGGCACATGCACTTTCTTGTTCATACCTCCAATATCTCCCTTTAAACTGTAAACCTAAACAATTTTGAATGTGTCTTATAGTATGTCATAATAGGCTGCTTAGTGAAGAGTGAACCGATTGCCTGGAGGAGTCAAAATGCTGAAGAATACCTCTTGCCTGACGTCTTTCCTGCTACAGCAGGAAAGACTGAGAAATAGGTTAGCAACCTAACGCAGAAGTCCTTATTGTCTAGCACTGCAGTGCATGCTTGAAACACTTGGATTGAGTTGCAGCCTGAAAGACATCTTCACATTCTTCTGGGAGAAGGTGTTATGGGAAACATATTGAAAAAAAAAATTGCCCTACATATTGTGATTCCGAAACCCTTAAAGATCTGATGATATTTCTTTTAGTGAGCTATAATAACTAGATCAGAATCTGACCATGGGCGATGATTGCCCTGGACAGGCTGTCCATCCCTTCTCAAGTGGTTGTCAGCAAACTTCACTGTAGAGGGGAAACTGAGGTAGGCTAGCAGGCTGGTCACAGCTAGGAGAGGAATTTCAGTCCATCAGTGCAAAGAGGGAGAGTTGGGGGATGCTTTTGACTTTTAGTTTATTTCTCACTTTCTCTCCAGTTCATTTTGATTCTGTCTTTGGAGAAGACCGGTCTTTTACAACATCCAGGGTTAAATTTCCAGCATGGTATGAGGATTAGCTGCATTTTCCTTCCCATACCAGTAATGAGTTGTTCAGCTCAATTCCTTCAAACTGTGCTGAACCTTTACCCCCAGGGTCTCAAGTATCAGCAAGGAGGGAGGGCTAGAGCTCGGGAGACTTCTTCAGCTTGAAAGATCCCAGGACAGGAGAATGGAAAATGGCAATTGTTGCATATGGTAGATAGAAAAGCTCCAAACTGAAATAGCAGGGGGATTGCAGTTCAGGAATAAGTCACATTGGGCATACATAATACGCACTCACATTGTGCCTGACTCTAGCCATTCTTAAATTGTGACCCTCTGATCCTGCGTGTTGGACAAGGGCAAAACCACTGACGTCATGGTAGATTAAACAAATTGGGTGAGCCAGTTCTCAACACTCATTTGCATATGCATTGCTCACCTCCGTGGACAGAGGCAAGTGTCTGATTTGCACACTCAGATTTTGCCTTCATATTCTGCATTGGCTCATCGCATGCAAATGTATGCATGCAGTTGCGAGCACCAAGGTTTGGAAATCATTCCTCTGGTTTCAAGGAAGAAAAAGACAGAATAATAATCACACTGCTCCCTCCCCCCCTCCCCAGCCTATTGTCAACAAATTTCAATTCATCACTGTTGATTTTGATGAAACCTACTTTGGAGCGTTACAGCTCGGATTGATGTTATCCAATGCCATTTTTATCAGGGTTTCACTGTGCAATACAGAGTGTTCAGGGGAGTCACTGCAGGCTGCTGGTGCCCATGATTGCCTCTGACATGTACAGCTGAAAGGACTCTTATTCCAAGAACGATCTTCTTTTTTAGACTGTATTGAGTTGGGACTGATTTTGATAGCCAGTTTCAGTCAAGAATCATAAAGTTATTGCACATTTAAGACCGTCAGTATGAGAATCATTCTATGCCTCTCTCTCCCTCCCCCTCTCACTGTTCTTTCCCCTCCCTTTCTCTCTCTCTCATCATTTCACAGGACTGCAAGGTTACAGAAAGGTCTAATCAATTGTCAAACTCTCCTTTATCTCCGAGAAGGTGGTAAAAAAATCTAACTGCCCTGCTGTAGGGGGTTCTTCTGACTACACAGCACCCTTTTTCACATACAATGCTACTATGATTAATGTCCTCCCACCTCAGACCTTGTTAAAACCTGTTCTTTAAAGCAGGCTGGTGCACCACAGTGAGAGCAAGAGCAAGGTTGCATAAATCAACGTGTTCTCACAGCCCCCAGGATATCCATTATAGATGCCAGCTGGATGACTGGAAGATAGAGAAAAATGAATATTGTATCCTGTGGCCTTTTGCCTCTAATGACCACTTTTCAACATTTTTGAAGGCATGATTAAATTTTGATAACTGGGGAAGTCACTCTGAGCAGGCTGAAATAGAGATAAATTGACTGAGGGTCTGACATCCCAGTGGAGAGCAGGCAACTAATTAGTGTGTGAATCGCACTCTGAAAGAGATGTAAAAGGGAGGCTGGTTTAATCAGAGGAGCTGCTGAGGTACAGGAATAGTCAGGGATAATAGCAGCCTAGGTAGAAATCACAGGCTCAACGAGCAGCTTTTTCTGTCCGCTTGATTGGCAGCCGCTGACCTAGTGTCCAAAACCTTTGAACTCTTACAACAGTAACAGCCTTGTCAAGGCAATTTGCTTGCAGCTTTCTATGACCAGTTATTTCAGCTGTGGAGCTGGGACACCCAATTTGAAAGGGCACTTTGCTCCTCTGCTGCAGTGGAAGCTGGGCGGAACAGCCTCATTATTTTTGATGACTTCACTTTTGAACCCTTTATCTCCACCCCCCGGCCCCGGTCCTCTTTTCCACAATGCACTCCACACACTGCATACGTACCCACTCCCTGGGGACCTTGCTGTACGGATGAAGTGTCAGATCAATTTAGCTGTTGATTGCAGTGAGGGGAATGGGGGCAGGGGGAAGGAAAAAAAAAACACCAACCTGTGTAACGCTGTGGTTTTATTGCAGGAACTGAGCTTTCTTGACACATGAACTGGTGATGTTGTTGGGCATATGAAACGTGACTGCACCTGGAGTTCCTTCCACTGGGTGTAGAGGAATTAAAGGCAACATATTCAATCTGTTTAATGAGTGCCTGGCACTGCACCCCCTTTAGCTGGAAATGAAGGATACTACACCTGTGCAAGAGACACCTAAGATAATGTCTTTCTCATAATGCTTCCTATTTACCCAGCGTACACATGCAGCATTTTTTTTGTGATAGCAAGAATGTTCTGACTTAAACTGGTGCTTAAGGGAATAATAATAATCCCTTGAAGCTGCAGTAGCTGGTGAGGCAGATTTCTTTTTTCCCTTGTAGGGTGGGATGGTAGCTGAAAAGAGAGTGAGAAGAGAGAGTGGAAAGCTTGCTGTCTTGTTCCATTTGGTAGTGTGAATTAGTGCTGCTCTGAATTATTTTTTTGCCTGGGGCAGACTAGTTTCTCTTTTTAAACTGATCAATCCCCCTGGGTCTTGTATTATACCAAGGCCCAGGATACCTGATGTGACTGGGTTTTGATGCGACAGTGTACTGTTTCTGTAAAGCCTTCAGCTAGGATTTTCAAAATCACAATTTTTTACATGAAAATGAAGGCCAGTTGTAACTTGGTCTATGTAATTAGGCACCTGCTGTATATTAATACTTTATTACTAGGTCGTTTATTCTAGTGGTAGCTCAGGGCAAGATTATGTGAATAAACTCAGCTGCTGACTGGTAACGCGCTGGCTACTCCGTGGTCCTTGCTCATGTCCATGCTTTTACCTGCAGTATGTGACTGGAAGACCGTTTATGCTCAAACATATCACCAGTAAACAGTATGCGGCTATCAAGGCAGGACACAAACTTAACTTTTCTCAAATATTCTTAAAATCTACAATGGCAACTTGAAGGTCCTTATCAGAAATATGTGATTGTAATAACTTCCTAAGATGTCACAAAATTCTTAGTGAGATTAGGAAAAACTTGATTTATGTTTAATTTTGGATTGCTGGGAAAGCTCTATGGAAGCCAAAGCATGCAGACATTTTGCTGAAAAAGGGTCAAAGTGCTCAGAGTCCTGAATTCCTATTATTAGTGATAGGTCACTACTATCACTACTACTTCAAAACAGACAGGGGAAACAAGGTCCAGAAAAGAGAAGGGTTTTGTCTATGTTTTTGCATACAGTCATGCACAAAACAAACAAGTCTTTTGCTAAGAGGCACCTTGTGACTCCTTGCTGACCCCCTGTAAAGTAGTGACAAATCCTTTGCTTCAATATTTGGAACAAGAGTGTACAGTAATGAAATTAAATGAAAAGAAAAAAATGCCAACAAAACCACCACAAATGAAACAACAGCAGTTTGTAGTGAAAGTTATTTACACATCAGGACATTGTCTTCTACGAAAAAAAGAGACTGTCGTGCTAGAAATATGGGAATCTTGTATAAACATTACTTACAAACAAACCAAGAATTAATAGGTATGCTATACAGCTGAGGCATCTCAGAAATAGATGGTTCTGGTGATGTGTCCCAGTTCATATTCCTAGTTCAGAATGAGAAATGTATTTGAATAGGCATATACCTGCAGCAATGATGGTACAGGGGGAAACTTAATGTTTGAGGTGCAGAGCCATTTACAACTGTGTTAATATCAAGGGAACATAATAAAAAAAAAGGGTTTCAATTAATGACCTTTCTTCTTCTACCAGTTTTTGCTGCATGATTTCTGACTTTGGTGTCAGGTTGTGCAGCAAAATGGTTCTGAAGGTATGAGCAATAAAACCAGACACAATAAATTTGTGTAGGCCAGGCAACTGTGATGACTTAATTGCTACTTTAGTGAAAAGGCTGCAGCAGTTATGTTAAATTATTAAAAATAACACTCACTGTAATTTATCAGAATTTTAGCCATTATGGCATTTTTTTTTTAAAGTATCAGCAATTTTAACATTACAATGTTTGGGATAATAAAACTCAGCAGGGGTAGTTTGAAGTACAGTACAATGGAGTAGAGATAGGAGCATGTGTTTATGTGTGCCTTACCAGTCCTTGCAGCTTTTTCTTTTGTGACAGGAAAACTTAGAAGAAATACACCCTTTGTGCCCATTTGTGGGGAAAAAAAAGGGAAGGGGAAGGACTGTCATGGCTAGGGACAAGGTTTTGAGGCCAGGAACTGCAGTCCCCACTCTCATATGTTATAGTTAGTTTTTTCTTCTGATGCACAACATCTATGTGAAAGTTAAAGCTATGTGAAGGCAGTGCCAGTTGCTCATTTGCCAAGCAAGGTAACCGCAAATTTAAGCATTGTCAGGGTGTGGGTAATTGCTGCCTGTGTGCTTATGTCTTTGAGATCTCACCTATCCAAACCCTGAAAGTAAAAGCCTTTACTAATAAGGTTGTCTTTCTGAAAGCAAGCCTTATGATCAAGGACTCATGTCTTGCCACTTATGGGTATCTGGATATTTTAAATATTGGAAGTGAGTTTTCTGAGAGGCACCCCAGAGACACAGGTGAGTCTTGAGAGCTGCTGCTCAGCAGAGGAGTAGGAACATATATAATCTTTATTTACATTCCTTTGAAACCTCTGCTTTGACTGAATGAAATGTTTTCATGGGGGAAATGTGAGCAGTTGGATCTTCCAGTCTCTCAGTACTCCCACGGCCGGTACAACCCAAGGAACTTCTATTGCTCTTAGGCAGAATTGGAGGTTCTCAAGTAACCACACAAGTCAAGGAACTGAGCCAGGCAGAAAATTACCAAAGATGGAAAGCCTGAGAAAGAAAAGGCTGGAGTTGTTAAGAGTCAGATGTAGCTTTAAAAATAGCCTTAGACATTGATTTCACTGTGTGCAATAGTTATGGTGCAAGCATGTCACAATCCCCTTATTCATGCATTAAGAAGTGATGGGGAAGCAGAAAAGTAGGCAAAAGGCTATGACAGAAAATAGCATTGCTCTCTGGGACGCTGGCAATGTTATAAAGCAGGATTTTAAAACAAAATTTTGCAGTGGCTACATCTCTTTTGTCCACATACATGTTTCCACAGTGTATATGTTTACACACGTGCTTGTGTATGTAAACATATGTTTCAGAATGTGTGCATCGTCACATGGAGATACATAATCGAAGCAATTAATTTCATTTAATAGCAATCTATATGAATATTGTGCCTTAAATGGCTCAATTCTAAAGCTTGTCATAATGGCAATTCACTTAGATGATACTGTATTATCATTCCTCATCCTATGTGCAAAATCTAGTGAAAAAATTACTAAAATTGGCTGAAACCATCCTAAACATCAGCAGAAAGATGTGTTTGATTAGAATCATAACTGTGCCTTTCAAAACCTCTGACAGGTAAACTAGGAATATTTACAGATATGCTTTGATTATATAATGTTAATTTGAAGTAAGATGTTCAGACTACTTGTGGGGCTTTAAAAATACCATTCTATGTACTCAAACACTAAGATAATTGTGACACATGTTTCTCAAAAAAAAAAAAAAAAAGAGCTTCAACTGATTTTTGACATCTCTTTTGTAAACACCTAGAAACAGTCTGGAATTGGTCCCAACTCCTCATTTCTGTATTTACACAGAGAATCATGAAAAACATCTTTATTTCCCTCCATACTGAGTCCTAACTTAGAATTTTTTTTTTTTTCTGAAGTGCAATTTTATGCTAAATTATTGCAGTTTTTGAATCCTGTTTTCTTGGAGATTTACAGCTATGACAGTCTCCATACTGTACCTGCTGAATTTACTGAGTTAACTCTCCGGTGTGATAGGCCAACACATTTTTAAAAACATGATGCTCAGTCACTGGGAGGAAAATAGAAGACCTCTTTTAAGAGGCTACAAGGATGAAGATAATTACAGAGCAGAGCTCTAAAACGTTTTTCACTGACTAAATTACATACTACTTGGAAAACACAAGGCTAGAGAACAGAGAAACACAGCACTGGAAATGTTGCTCAGAGAAAAACATATAACAATAATTGGAAAAAAAGGGAAGGGAAGGGAAGGGAAGGGAAGGGAAGGGAAGGGAAGGGAAGGGAAGGGAAGGAAAGGAAAGGAAAGGAAAGGAAAGGAAAGGAAAGGAAAGGAAAGGAAAGGAAAGGAAAGGAAAGGAAAGGAAAGGGAAGGGAAGGAAAGGAAAGGAAAGGAAAGGAAAGGAAAGGAAAGGAAAGGAAAGGAAAGGAAAGGAAAGGAAAGGAAAGGAAAGGAAAGGAAAGGAAAGGAAAGGAAAGGAAAGGATGATCTAATACACTTCCATGACTTCTCTAGCAGTTGACAAGTGCACAGTCAAATCTATGATCACTCCTGAGGTGTTATGTCATGCTGATGTTCACACATACATCCAATAAATATTCAGTAAGTGATTCTTTCCTTACAAACCTTAAAACTAAAAACCTTGTGTATAGCTTTTAAACTAAAGATCAGCATTGGTAACATGGCTGCAGATCTTGATCCATACTCAAGGAATTATGTGGGCAAGTCTGCATCTTTGAAGCACAGGGCTTTTAGACTGAGATCAGGTTTTTAGTGTGAAAATGCAGCTGAGCTAAAGTATATTGGTTAAAGAGTTGAAAGATTACTTACCTCAGTGAACTATGGAGCGAATTTTTGAAGAGGGATCGCACTCACATGTGGCATGAAGCAGCACAGACTATTACAGATTACGTATAAACTATTTTCTGAGGAGCTGGTATCTCCGCAGCAGCAAAGTACATGGTGCTCTTTGCCAGATAGTAGTGATAAAAAATAAGGCATAACTTGCAAAAACTTGGATACCATAATGTACTGGCTGGTTATCTCCGAGAAAATATTTAACAAAAAAGTTGAACTGATTTTTGATTTCAACTAGAGATGTGGATGTTCACCTGATGCGATTACACCATTTCTCAGAGACACCTCCCAGCTAGGGTGATGTCCATCAAATTAATGTTTCAAAACAAAGGTCTACTTCAAAAATTTTGAACATTATCCCATATCGTCATTACACCTATCATATAGAAATAATGATTTAGAAGTACTCTGCGGTGGCATTATGTGGATATCCTAATATTATTTTATCAGTGCACCTGTTAAAATGCACAATCCTAACAGCATGAAAGTTATTAACCTTTTTTTTTTTTTAAAATTGGGACATCATGAAACAACAATTTGTTATCCTACCATGATAATATTAACCTTTAACTCCTTATTTCAATATTAACAGAAGTGTCTGCCAGCAAAATTACTTTATGTCTTGTAATGCTTCATGAGGATATATCAGGAGGGCTTTCCAGGTTAAAAGATTATCATGTCACTTCATTATGATAATTATTTTTTTTTAATTTCTTAGGTGGCTAAACAGTGAAGGTTTTGGTATTTTCTGTGCTGTGAATATTGACAGTATAAAGTAAACTAGACCCAAGCTGCAAATACAGGTACATAGGAAACTTTATGCACTTATCTATCAATGGTTAAAACTGAAACCCTGAGCAAAATAATTAGGGGAGCTTCCTTGCCTTTGGAAATGCATCTAGGCTGAGCTGGAGAGAATTATATTGTTAGGAAAGGGACTACTAGAAGAGCTTTAATTCTTGCCACTTTCTTGTTTCTCTGTTGACCCAGGAAGCGGAGGGAAGGGTCTGACTGTGAGAAGTCCTTTGATCCCATTTATTGGGCTGTTACTTCTTCTAACCTTAGCTTTCCTCAGAAAACCTCCAGGTTGATGATAGTGGAGTGTAAGTATTAGATCTAACAGTGGAATAAAGAAAATTTTAGTCAATTATAATAAAATTCAGAAAGTAGAAAGGAAGATCAAATAGCTATGATGCAAGCCAAGAGAAAACCAGGTTTTATGCAGATAATGTAATAATACAGGGTAGTGAAAGGACAGGAAATCCATTTTTTCCCATGCCTGGCTAATAGAGGTCACATAATTAAACATTATGGCTGTGAAGGGGGACAGCAATTTATATTGTTTTCTCTATGAAGCTCCCAGTGGCTATCACTGGTAGCTCCACACCTTTTGGATGGGCAGGGAATCATTTTAATGCATATATAGTCATGAATAGGGGGATGAAATAAAATTTTAGTTATTGAATTTTCAGTAATTTGTGTATGTATTTCTACTAGAGAAGTGCTGAAGGAGGAAGGAGGTCCATGCTGCAAGACTACTTAGTAACCACGGCTCATTAGTTCATTGTGTAGGTGCATAATTCAACAAGAAATTTTGGGAGTGGCTACCTTCTGAAGATGAAATGAGCTATTAAAAAACATTACTGACTGCATTCAAAATGTGTTTTGAATTTTTTAAGGCACACCTTGGTACTTGGGGAGGAAAAGATAATTGGACTTCTCTACCTGTGCCTGCAGGTTGAGGCAGTATCACAACTCAGTACTGTAGTGGAGAAAATAGGCTCTCTCTCTCCCACTGTGCAATGAGAGCCTGTCTGAAAGTACTTTCCTTGTGGCCAACTGTTCGAAAAGGAAGAGACTGAAGAAAGCAAAATTGCATTTCTCCTGAAAAGTCCATTTATCTCATGTCTTCTCAGGAAAGAATTCAAAGTATATTCACGGGACTGCGTGGGGGGACATAGAAGAAGATAGAAATACAGCCAATATAATTGACTCTTTATGTTCAAGTGCCAGGTAGCTGTTGAGCTGTTTTAATGATTCCTTAGTGCATTTTAAATATGACTTGTTAGTGCAGGATTTTATTTTGATTATCCTGTGAAAAGTTCATGATTTGCTCCTAAAATAACTTCATGCTTCAGAGGGAGATATGCAGAGTGTCTGGCTTCCTTCTGAGTGCAAGGTAGACAAAATGCTTTGTGGATTAAAATTTCAATATCAATTTAATTAACTGCCATGGGGTAACAAATGCTTTATTGTCTCTGAGAATCAGGTTCACATAGATGGAGTGAGTTAACTACTAAAAACCAAACTGTCATAAAGCCAAACACTGCAGTTGTGTTTCTAGCTTGGAATCCTTTATAAAGTTTCAATGAAAAGTCCCTTCG
This sequence comes from Merops nubicus, assembly GCF_000691845.1. Classification (NCBI taxonomy): domain Eukaryota; kingdom Metazoa; phylum Chordata; class Aves; order Coraciiformes; family Meropidae; genus Merops; species Merops nubicus. The sequence continues at coordinate 2,531 of NW_008617447.1, read as the reverse complement.
TACATGCAGACTGTTTGGTGTGCTTTAAGCCACTAGCAGGATGTAAGGCAGTGGGCCATCTCCACCATGTGTTATTACAAAAGACAGGAGGACAGTGAGTATTCGGTGCGGATGAGTGTATTAGGCATGTGACAACAATCAGCCTGGTGTCTCCTGGAAGATGTGTCTGAATGCTGTGCTGTGGTAAGAAGCCACAGTGGCACATCCAAACTGAAAATATTACCTATAATTCTGTACTGGCTGTTTCTGATCATGTCTCTTTTTTTTTCTTTTTTTTTTTTTTTTTGGCGTGTGGTAGCACTGGAACTATAGCCGCCTTTCTGAATACTTTGCTTTTCACACCATCTTTTTTCTTTACTTTTTGCAGGATATTCAGATGGAAGAGAAATATTGGGTCATCTAGTCTTAGCTTTGCTATGACCAGGCTCTAAATACTTTTGCTACAGGATTGTGGGTATTGCAGTTCACAAAAATAGACTGGGAAAGTAAAGTAGTAAAACATCTACTTTCTGTTGCCAACTCTATTTCTTTTGCTAAAAATGTCAAATATGACAACAGCTTTTTTTTTTTTCTTTAATTTCTGCTATTCTGTTATCTTATTTTCTAGGTAGTGTTAAAGGAAAACTATCTCCAACAAATGAGGAGGAGGTAGCAGGAAAAGGAGACTCAGAATGTTATTCCTCCATTGAAAAAAACAAAGTCAAATAATCCCTACTAACAGTTTTTACTCTGACTGCCACCACTGATAAGAGGTGAATAAATAAACTCTGCCAGCAGCAGTTACAGATAAGACTGTCAAAAGGGCAGGAAGGCATCAAAGAAATGTGAGTAGCTGATGTGACCATGACTAATTAAAAACAAACAATATAATTATGAACAAAAAAACCTAACAACATAGTGTAAAAGAGTATGTGTAGCTTAAATACACCCAAGACTGCATACACTCAATGTATGAGAATACTTTCAGTCATAGTATGCATCTATGCCATCTGACAAGGAAGTTAGCTTAAAGAGCAGCGAACAATCCCAAGGAGGTCAGCACATATATTGAGTAAACATGAAGAGATATCACCTGTTACTGCTTTATTCTTTACTGTAGGAAGTGGTTCTAGTGTAAGCATGAAACCAGATGGTGAGACAAGCTCAGAAAAAATCACCACTTTTGACACTTACAGACTTCCTCTCTTATCAACTAACAAGTGTCATATGAAGACTCCTTGTGAGCACCAAGATAACAATGGCAATGGGACTGATACTATGCCCTGGAAATACCACTGCAGAATCAATTCATCAATAGCTAAATGGGATTGCTTTCATACAGCTGAGACACAGGGAGACAAATTCTAGCACTAGACTTAAGTGGTGAGTGAACGCAGCTGCTGCATCTTTCTTCTCCATATGCACATTTAACCCCTGAGCTCCAGATGACTTGGTATAGCAATATATGACATGTATATAGCTAGATATGTGTTACACATACACATAAATATTCACCAAAAACAATACAAGGCCTTTGGGAAGAGTCCTATACAAGTGATGCCCTTTTAGAAAATAGGTAGAAGTCGGTAGAAAAAGCCTCACCTGATGGAAGTAACAGACAAGTTATTTCACTTGACTAATGCATCGAGCTATGAGACGAAACTCATGATGATTATTCATGTGGATGGTTCCCAGGGTGATGAAACCCTGCAGATTCTGGGATGTGTGGTCTCTGTTGTGGTTGCCATGGCTATTATTATATTACTAGGCAGATGAAAATAGAATTGTCCCCTCAAAAACTATCAAAGGTAAAGGAGTGAAGAGAGCTGTTTCAGGCAATGTTGGTCCTCCAGGAGTCATGTATTCGCTTACATGGACATTTGTGTTTGTTCATTTACTTATACAGATCACCCTGTGTTCATGGGCAGAACATTCGGTGAAATGGGAAATTGTCACCCCATCGCTCTGATGGTCTATGGCTCCTGCAAGGACTGCCAAATCTAAATAGGTAAATCAAGTTTTTTTGCCTAAAATAGAAGCTTTCTGTTTGGAGATGTGTGATCTTTTCTGATCTGAGCTAGTGTCTGATGGATCTCACTATGAAACTGTATGGCTGCTAACCTGATGCCTCCCATGGGTGTTTGTGAAGAAGAAGCAGCAATGGCTTATTTCAGAGAGTATTTCATTATTTTCTCAGCAAGATTTGAACTATCACTGACTCAAATCCTTTGGTACTGAGCCCTCCAGCCTCCTTCCAGAGTTTCTCATAAAGATGGACAGAGCGTGGTGAGTGAGATCTTAGGCATTGTAGGAACTTGCCACAATTAAGCTTCCTAGGACCAAAGGTCTCCACCTCTGTCCTTGTTATTTGGTGGATATGCTTAGATGTGTGTCCTTTTGTTTTCATTATTCCCCTATCTTTTATTTAGGTCAGGTATTGATAATTATGCCTAAAGGAAGGGCCAGGGATGATTTGGCATGTATATGGGTTTCTCAGGAAACACTATTCTATTAATTGATCTGTCTGTGGTGATCTTCACACTGCATATATA
>NW_008617446.1:0-5582 GCF_000691845.1 Merops nubicus | reverse complement strand
GGACGGCCCAAGTGCTTTGAAGTTGCTGCACTGTTTAATATTAAAAGCCAGCGGTATTTGCTTGCATGTCTTGGCCAGGTCAGCTGTGTCATGGGGTGTGTTTGCACAGTGAGGCCTTGTTTGGAAGAAAGCAAGAGAGGCCAAAACCAACCTGACACCAGCGTGTCTTGCATTTAATTAGGTTTTGATTCTGGTTTTCTACATTCCACGACATCCTTTCCTGAGAACAGGGAATTTGTCGGCCTGGGGAACCTTATCCTGGTGGTGGAAACGCCCTGGGTCACCTCCTGGGTGTGTGTGCAGGGCTGCAAATGCCATTATAGTATAAATAAATAATCACAGTCCAACTGTGACAGTTGCACCCAGGGAAATGCTGCCCGGCAGGAATACTGAACTCCAAAATGAGTCGTGACATTATTTTAGGCTTGGAGATGCTTTATGAAAAGTGATGTAAAGGATTTGCAGCCGTTTGATTTCACAGATGAGGCAAGTGAGAGGGGATGTTGTAAAGGGGCAGCAGGCAGTGGAAACAGGCTGGGGCATTTTTCTTCTCCCAGCATATAAAACCTGAGGGAATATGTAACAAAATGGGGAAAAAAGATGCATTTCAAGGGAATAAACAGAAGTATGCATTGTACATATGGGCACCATATGGGCAGCGCATTCAAGGAGTTACTGCTGAGCTTGGAACTGGCAGAGAAGCTCCAGTACCGGTCGAGTGAGGGTGTTTGTTGGCTGGTTTCACTCTTGGGTGCCAGCTTTGGGCAGGGCTGTGAACCTGTGGATCTGATCCAGACTGAGCTCTGACAGATGATGCAGCAAACAGGCTCTTCTGCAGTGTGCGTTGGTCCCCAGCTCTATTGGGGTGTCCTCCTCTTCCTCACAGAGACACATCTGGCCCCAGCAGCTGTCAGGGAGGCTGGGTGTGAAAGTGGTGCGCTATTTTAGTGACCCTGGACTTCATTCCACTTTACTAAAAGAAAGACTTTTAAAAAAACTTGTACAAGCGTACATGCTTTTAAAGGGAAGAAGGAGGCTTTGTGAAAAGGTTCTGTTTGGTTTGTCTTGAGGTAAAACTAAAATCACCAGTAATCAGTTTCTTCTTAAGAGCATTGAGTGGTTCTTGGCCAGACCGCAGGGGAAAGGTTTTTGTTTTCCATATTCATTAGCTGTAATGTTGGGGTGCTTAGTTGGCTTCTGTCATGATCAGCTTGGGAGCAGAGGAATTGTTTGAATGCTCCGTGACCTTTAGCTAAAGGTGAGAACCCACATTACTTAAGCTCTTAACCTTCTAATGTGTCCAAAGTTCATGCTCTCTCAAAGGAAACTTTCACATGAAGGATATTCATTTTCAGGCAACCTGCAGATATTTTCTGTAAACAGATCTATTTCCCTGCATGGTGCATGTCCCCCTTTCCTTGTAAAGCCTCTTTGTCATCAGTATTCCCTGAGGACAGAAGGGTTCTCCCTTATTCCTCCTGTGTGGATCCAGTTTCTTGCTGTGCCTTCCTTCCCAGTCATCCTTCTCCTGTTAGTGCCCTGACATTTCAGGGCCGCAGGAGTGGTGTGGTGGCGGATGCCGGCTGGGGGTTCTGGGAGGGTGGCATCAGCTGCAGGAGATGCTGGGAGTTGGGGCACACAAGGTGTCCTCGTGCAGCAGCCTCTGTGCCCAAACAGCTTCTGCTTTTTGGGTGCTTTGCGTTTTACCAACTAGAGATACTAAACAGGTTTGGGGATGGGTAGGACTGTATGTGTATGTGCATGTGCAGGTGAAATCGATGCTGCATTGTCACTTGATTTCCCCATCAAGAGCACTGTCCCCCCTCTGCAAAACCAGGGGTGCTGGGCATGCCCCCTGCGTGCTGTTTGCCCCCATTCCCTGCACACGGCTGCAGCTGAGGTGGAAGGGTGAGTGTAATCCCTCCGTATCCCCTCTGCCCCAGCTCTGAGACCTTCGTGCCACCTCTCCTGTCAGGGAGCAGCTCTGTAGCTCCTTCATTAAATTCCCTGTTTGCAAAACAGCACTTGTGCAGCAGCGTCCCAGCCCGATTGCTCGGGTTTTTTGGCCTGTGATAAATAACTTCCTTGTCTGTCTGAACCAGAGACAAGAGGTTGGTGCAAGCTTGTGTGCTGATTTGGTGTCCTAGCCAAATGGTGGCCTGAGGGGAATCGAGCGCCTTCCCTGCCCAGACTCCTCCTCCCAGCAGTTTGAGCAGGGCGAGCTAAACCCGGTGTCCTGCCGTGGGAGGTGCTGCAAGGAGAGGCAGCTCTGGAGGCGGTGGGAGTTGGCTCCTCTCGGCAGTGACATGACCAGCGTGGCGAGGGGACACCAGGTAAGCCTGCGGAGAGGCAGCGTGCTTTGCCTTTGCTGCTGTGTTGGTTTTCCTTGGAGTAGTTATTCACACTTTTATCTGCTGGAAGCAAAATGCCAGCCTGTGTCGGTGCTCTGGGAGCTTGCAGAACGGAAGAGTTTACGATGCCAAATGCTAAAAATCCCCCAGGCTGCGAAGAGCCTTCTCCAACCACCTCCGGGCGCAAAGAGAAGCCTCCTGCTGCCAGCTGCGCAGCCGGGCGGGGGGCGAGTCGTGCCAGAGAGCTGCATCCTGAGTTCTGCCTGCTGGGCTCCAGCTCATCTTAGGAGTGACTTCAAAATCAGAAACCTACTTTGGAAACACCGACTCTGATCGGGTCCGTCAAGAGAGCTTGGTGCGATCTCTCTCGAGCACCTTTCCGGTGGAGGATTGCATGAGCCCTGAGCAGGGGTTTGAGAATTTTGGCTTTCTGCAGTGGGACTGGGAGAGCGTGGAGGTGAAGGAACAGGACACCTAACTCCCTGCCCTGGGGTCTCTTTCCCATTGCCAGGAAGAAGGAGATGGCTTGCAGCAGTTCGTATTTAAAACTCACGTTCTCCAGGATAAGCCTTTGTCCATAACAGCTTTTTCTTCAAGCTACTGTAAACTTGCGTGATGGCTCCTTAATCTGCTTTTTGGATGTGGTTCGGTGCAGAGAGTGGTGCTTTGGTTTTGGTTGATCTCCAGATTGTAAATGCAAGGGGAAGAATGAACATGGCTGTGTATGTGGTTTGGCAAAGGTAGAGACCCACTAAAGCCACTTCTGGGGACGTAAAGACTTTGCCAGCCATCCTAACCTGACCTTCTGCCTTGTCCCACCAGCCCATGGAGACAACCTCTGCAAGACCAGGGGCTTTTGCTGGTTGTCACTGTCACCACATTTATTCAAAACACTTGAGTCATGTTCTTTGGCCTGAAGGGTTTGCTGTAGAGGTGTGGGGGTGTGTAGGAGAGAGCTGAGTCGGGCACGTAGAAGGACAAAAGGGTCCTGCATGGACCTGTGGATCTTTTATGGGTGTTGTGTGGGACCACGTGTGGTGGGGGACTGTGCTGCAGAAGAGATGGGATGATGGGCAAAATGACCTGGTGCTTTTAAGGTGGAGGGTTTGGGATCGTTGTGCGAAGGGAACCGCTTACCCCACATGGGTGTTGGTGACCACAAGTGGCTTCAGGAAGCTGAGCACCGGGCATGGGGAAGGGTGGAGGAAGGGTGGAGGAGTCAGTCCTGCCTCAAAGGCTCCTGGATGTGACTGGGACAAAAGTCTTGTGACGGGGCGAGAGTGAAAAGCAGCACTGTAGTGGCAGCAGCACTGTAGTGGCTGCGGCACCGCGCTGTGGTCACCGCTGGCTGCCAGGGAGAGGGCTGGCGGCTGGCCCCAGCGCCCAGCACCGGGCAGATGACTGGGAAGGACAACAGCTGAGAGCTGCCCCCACCCAGACGTGGCTGCTTCTCCCTGAATGGCACATTCAGCGGGGCGGTCGGGCACCTCTGCCAGCCCTGCGTTGTGGCAGGGTGCCGGGGGGGGGGGGGTGCTGCACGGTGCACGGCTGGTACAGCCGCTGGAGGGGCTGGCAGCAGACGTGGCCTTGGTGCAGGGCTGGCAGCAGAAAGCAATGCCTTCCAAGAAGGGGCCACGCGCAGTGTGGTCACCTCCTAAAACAAAAGGCCAAGTCAGCAGCTTCTGAGAGATGGATAGCAATGAGACCGTGTCAGAACAATAAGGGCATTTGTCTTTTCAGCACATGTTGCCTCCCCGTAGGCAAGATAAAAATGCGTGTATTCAGCCAGGTTTTTATTACTGACCTTATCTTCAACAGTAGAGCTGATTGTGAGGGAGTTGTTGTTTGGTTTATGTTTTTGTTTTTTTCTGTGGTTTCTTTTTTTCTGAAATCTGCAGTGAGTTCCTCCCAGGGTTTTATGGAGGAAGTGAGGCAGACAGCAGTGTACTTGGGGACAACCTGTTTTGATCAATAACCACCTCCTTAGCACCTCAGCAGAGGTTTTCAGCGATGGAGGATGACTCCTCTTTGCCAGGGAGGCTGAAGGCAATGGGCTCTATGCCACGCTGATTCCCTGGCAGCCCATGCTGGGTCTGGACCTCATGCAGTGATGGCTTTTCTGCTGCCCTGGTTCCTCCAAAACCTTCCCCCCCTTCCTCTTACCTGAACTGGCTTTGGAAAAAATTCTTTTCTCCAGGCAAAGGCTAAAAAGTGCATTTCTCGGTCTGATGAGCAACTGCTGTGCTGCCAGTGCCAAGGGGTATCCAGGCACCAGAGAGCTTTTCCTTTTATTGCTAAAATAGGTCACGCTCGCTGCTGGCAGAAAGAGATTTAAAGCAGCTTCTTTTTTTTCAAAGTTCAGGGTGTGCAGAGCAGGGGTGGGGGGCATCCCCTGTCTCTGGCAAAGCTGCTGGAGCGGCGGCCGTGCCGCTTTGGGACTGGAGAGCTGGTCTGCCTGGCTTGAAGGTGGCACTGACTGCTGGCCTGGCCTTCTGCTGCAGCCAGGGTTGCACCAAGGGGCTCTAGCAGCAGCAGCTTAATGCTAAAATTGCTGAATGGTCCGAGGCCTCTGGAGGTTTCAAGCTGGGTGTAAGGAGCTCAGCTGCTCTGTGCTTCCTGGAGGGACAGGGTGGCTTTACAGTCCAAGGCTTTCTGGGCAAGTCTTGGCCACTGCATTGGGTTGCTCTGACTCGTGTGTCCCCTCTGGTTGTCCTCATGTGTAGAGAGTAGCTCTGGGCATCGGAGTGTTCTCTGATTTGGGGAGACACCAGGAGAAAAGCAGGAGAGGGAGAGGGATGGGGCACATGGTTGGCGTGGATGCTGCTCTAGGCAGTGCTGCACTGCAAGCCAGGACACCCAGGTGAAGGTGAAGTGTAGGGTGGAGGAAGGTGCCCAGATGCCCCAGGGCCAGCAGGATGAGGTTGGGGGGGTGGGAGGAGTGTGGACCATGCCAGGACAGCATCTGTAAAGTGCCCAGCTCTGGCTCTGTGTGCCACCAGTGCCACGTTTGTGGGGCCACCAGCTCCGTTGCCCTCACCCATCAATTCCCTGCGGTTCAGAGGAGCTCCCAGGACAGGGGGCCAGGGGACAGCTGTCCTCTTCTGAGATTAGAGAAGGGACAATTTCTAAATAGTGAAATACTCAGGGATGCTTTGGCCTTGTGCTTTTGCTTGCCATTCGGACCTCACCATTATTAATGGGCCTCATTTAGCAGCGCTCGGGAGCGCCTCA
>NW_008617445.1:8896-9156 GCF_000691845.1 Merops nubicus | reverse complement strand
TTAGGGTGCTGGGCGTGCACAAGTTCACCGGAGAACGGCGTTAAGCGTTGGCCATTTGTGCCCGCTCTCTCTGGATTCTCTTCGTTATTCAGCCGTAGCCTGTGGGAAGCTAGTGGCCTCCCCAAAGCTAGCGTTCCATTCCTTGTCACTGTGACTTCCTTGTCGCAAGGCAGTGAGAGACTGGGTTTGGACTACTTCTCGTTGGGGCGCTACCCAGAGGCTAGCTTCATCGGGGGGACACCCCCCCCGGAGGCACTCCA
>NW_008617445.1:3917-8462 GCF_000691845.1 Merops nubicus | reverse complement strand
TGCTCATGGCAGAGGGGTTGGAACTGGGTGATCCTTGTGGTCCCTTCCAACCCTGACAGATTCTGATCTGTTTTAGCAGAGGACTTTAGAGCCCTAATGGCTCAATGGTTGGACTTGATGATCTTGGAGGTCCCTTCCAACCTAAAGGATTCTATGATTATTAATCAGCTTTATTTCATTGGTGTCCCAGTGGCAATAAGGAATGGCCCCACCGTGCCAGGTGCTGTAGAGGTACAGTGGGAAGAAAAGCACGGATCCTCACAGAGTTCACATCCAAGCAGGACATGGAGAGCGACTGAGAGAAGAGACATGAGTGCAGGCAGGGTAACAAGGGAGCTCGAGCTCTGCAGTGTAATTTTTTAGGTAGGTTTTCTCAGAAGGCATTTAGCTGACAGGAAGCGAACACAACATTGAGGGAAAGGCAGAGGAGGGGTGTACAGCAGGGAGAAAGACAGCAAGCCCAGACAGGTTGGGAAGGTGGCCCTGGAGAGAGGGACAGAGCCAGCCCTCCGGGGGTGGTCCCAGTCCCGTGTCCCTTTGCCAGCAGCCCCACAGCAGGAAGCAATGCTGTTCCCAGGCTGTTCACTTTGCCACCTGTAGACCAGCTTTTGTGGCTGCCTGTCAGCTTTTTTAAGTTCCTGGGGGATATGGCTCTCTGCATGCAGGAAGCATAAGGAAAAGGCTTCAGAGGTGATGTCTGCCAAAATACACAACAAAAGGTGTGTGCCCATTATGCAGAGAAGGCGTCAGCCTCTTTCTCTGAAGTGTTTCTTTACAAATCTTCCCTTTTCTCTTGCCTCCCAGCCAGCTCTGACATCGAATTTGTCTCCAGGTCTCCCTGAGAGCCTGGAGGTGTTGAGAAATACCATCACCTTGGATATTCTCCAGTGAAGGCATCCCTCTAGGACTCAGATTCAAGCTTTAAGGAAATGCATTTCCAACAAGCATTGAAAATGTTTATTGTCCTCATTTTTAAGTATGAAATGGACAACTTTTTATTTCCTCTTGTAGTAGTGTTTCCCTGTGGTACGCTCAGTCCAAATGTGGCACCACTGTGTCAGTACATCAGATGCTAAACAATAAACCAATTTAGGGGCAGAAGTAAAACTGAATGAAACTCCCCATTCATATTAAGGAAATAAAGAGTTGTGATGAAAACCATAGAACATTTGCACATTCCCCAAGGCTTTAAATGAGAATGTTAATACACAAAAACTAAATGGACTTTTTGACTTTTCAACACACTTCTGACAGAAGATTTCTCATTTTGCTTCTTTAGTGTATCATTCTTAACAACAGAACTTCAGCTAACAAGAAGGTTGTCGGCCCACACTAGGAGAAAAAAAAAATAAGAAAAGGAGAGTCTAGTCATCACTGTGCTACTCAGGGAAAGGGGATGGTTACTGTTTATGTAAAACAGAGACTAGGGCAGGGTCAAGGATGCCTGTAATCTTTTCCATAAAACAGCATGGTTTCATGTGGTAGAAGCCAATCATAGTGATTCTTCCACCAAATACTTAGCTTGGAAAAAAAAAAAAATCTCCTTTTGAAAATTGTTTTTCACATTGGATGCTCTTTCTTAGAAGACTGAGATGGGTCATGGACCTGTGTATGAGAAAATACTGGCATGTGTCTGCTAGACAATGTCAGTATTTCATGGCTGCCTTTAAGAGATACACAAGAAGGTTTCATAAAGCACAGGCGAAGTAAGAGGGAGGGCTGCTCATGGCAAAGTACCACTAGCCAAATAGCAGGGACATTCAGGCTGGATTTCTAATAAATACTGCCTCAGCAGCCAGGCCACCCAGAAAGTGATCTGTGACCACACGATTTTGAGTAACCTCGTACATCCTGGGCCATGAGAGGGCCTTGGGAAAACAGACTGATAGTCTCTCCGTGGTGTATGGTCTTTCCCAGAGCGACTCGGCACAGTCTGTGTACATGTGTGTTGAAGTTTGAACGTCTATTGGAGAGCTGCCTGTCCTGCAAAATCAGGGACTATTTTAGCAGTTGCTTTTATTTCTTTCTAATTCTGAATCATCTATCATTTGAACAGCCAGTATTAAATCAAAGCTTCAATGAAAGAACATGAGTAGCAAATTTAGCTGAGAAAATTAGACTATCCTGAAAGTTAAGTCACAACAACTGACTCAGGCACTCTTCACATGACTTTTTTTTTCCAGACAAATATCAAAAAGAAGCAAGGAAAGAAGGAAATGGCCATTTAACATGTGACGGTTTTCTTCTTTCCTAAATGTCATCCTGAACTCCAGAGATTTGGTTTTGATCATTTACAAGGTGCTGGCTTCCCAGTAAAGCACATTTACAGAAGGCTTGTTGGTTGAAGGCTTTCTATGCATTCTTTAGAGATAGTAGCTCTTTTTAAATTGTATGCTTGCTTTTATTTTTCCTTGATTTTTGTTTTCTGTTGGAAAAAACAATACTGTTTCTGGAGATTGCTGTAGTGAAAATAAGGGCTATAGATACTCTAAACAAAAAATGAAGACATTTTATTCTTGACCCAGAATTCAAACCAAAGACATACTTTTGTATAATGCCTGATACAGAAAACACTGTTCTTTTGACTGGCATTTGAGCCTTCCATTACCTCTCTGCAAGCTTCTTCAAATGAAAAAGCTAAAATTGTTTGGGGAAATTGTAACAGCCATGTAATACTTCAGGATTTAAGATTGTTCTAAAGGTCATATGTTTAAAGAAAACATTTAAATAACTCAGCTAATGTTACCTAGTGTGCTACAAGCATCCAAGACAGGATGATTTACCCTTTGCTTAGTGAACAGGTACAGCTACACTTCTCTGCCCATTTTATATTCTGTCTCAAAATCTCCTCATTTGTGTTGGAAACTGTAAACTGACTATGTGCTTTGTACTGTAAAAATCACATTTTCTTCTTTCATCACAACTTTTGCCTTAGTGCAGTTAATAGCCAAAGTAAAAAGTCCACAAAGCACACATAAACCAAATACTTTGTAATACGGAAAAAAGGTGGAAATACATGTTTACTATTATCATTCTTTAGTCCTGATATTAGATCTCTGCTTAGCAGATTTTCTTCTGTAATTACATAGCAACATTAGTGCCCTTTTAAATTAGAAGTTAGGAACTACCAGTGAAGACATAATATCTCAAATATTTGTCAGCTGACAATCACATTGAAAACACAGCTGCATGCAAATAGGATGCTGCAGAACCTCAGAAGGTGTAAGAAAGATGTGAAAAACAAATACTAGTTCGACAGGAAATGTAAATAGGGGCCTCTGGACCTGTTTGCAATGCAGGACGTTAGATACCTATTAATAATTTAATAGTGACAAGAGGTCAGAGTTTGATGCAGTATTTTTCCCTACTGCCAGCCATTTAACTTTCTCTTCAACACTGTATGTCAATTACAAGTGGAAAAATAAGGTGGTTGTATCACTAGATGATAATTTCTGGCTCCTCCCCTGCTTTTCCCCAAGCTTCTGGCCTGCTCCAAGACAGCACAGCTCTTGCACCTTTGTTAGAGCTCGCAAGTCTCCACAGACCCACATGCACCATTGCTCCTCTCTGGACAGACAGCACAATCCACCCTTAGAACCACAGCACAACTGGAACATTGTTATTTTGGTATCTTCCATCTTTAAAACTGTGATAAGGCAGTAGGAAAGAAACAGAAACTATATAACTTTCGCTTCCATTAAAAAGTGGATTAAGAATGAAGCTCAATCTTCCAAAATTTGCCTCTTCAACGAAATATAAGCAACTTGTGATAAAAGCTCAAAGTGACCAGAACTGAGAAAGCTTAATGTAACTTGCTTTCTGTTCTTTCCCATAAAAAAGCCATTTGCATCCAGATAACTTGGCTGTTTTTTCTGCATGGTTTCCTCAACCCTGTATACATAACAAATAACTCTCCCACCTGTAGCTGATGTGGAAACTGGGATCTGGCATTTGGCAAACCTACCCACCGTTCTTACCTAGTGATGGCAGATTCCAGTCAAGTTGATTCCTTACTGGTGTGTGTTGAACACCCCAGGCTGTTTTAAGTAAACCATGTTGTCTGCTGAGGTTTAGATGCACAGCTCAGGCATCAGCACAGTAAAAGGAAGAATTCCACAATGAGAATCACCACAGCCTAGGTTGACATCATTGACAATCAAGACCAACTAGTTTGAAGCCAGCTTGTGTATGTTGATCTGTGTCATATTGCCCAGTGGCTGTTTGATGCTCTGTCAGCAACCAGCAATAGCAATCATATTTATTCCAGCAGGACTGAACAGGAGCGGAGCTTCAGAAGAAACAGACAGCCCATAAACTTAACAGTTTTTAATCCAAGTTAACAGACCCTTTTGAAAAATGAAACAAATGGCACAAGCAGAGTGAATCACATGATGACAGCAAAAAGTGGGTCAGTTCCACTATGTTATTTTTAGAGAGAAGGGGATAGAAAAGTCCTGTGAGTTTTTTTCAGCCAAAATTGAGATAAAGGCTCAAGTTGTTAGAGACTGAACAAAATTTAAAAAGAAAAAAAAAAATCCAAGTAAG
>NW_008617445.1:0-3899 GCF_000691845.1 Merops nubicus | reverse complement strand
TGGGTTTCAGACAGTTGCTATCTCAATCCTTCACCCCTGACCAAGGAATCCCCTAGAACGGAGGTTGCTTTTCATACTGTGCATCTATCACATCCTACAACTCCAGCTGGTACCTGGAAACTTGACCCACTTTTACAGGATATAAGCAAATACCATGCCATGTACCACGCAAGTACCACATGTGCCATCTTTCCAATATGAAAGAAGGGCCTGTTAATCTGCTGCAGAACATTGGCACCTCTAAAGAAAATCCTGTAATATTTTTTAGATAATCTCTAGTTATATCAATGAGAGTCACAACTCTGCTTGTTACCTGGGCTTCTGATGCACCAGAGTTTAACACAGAATCATAGAATTGTTTAGGCTGCAAAGGACCCTCAAGATTGAGTCCATCCGTTAACCTAACACTACCAAGTTTACTACTAAACCATGTCCTTAAGTGCCATGTCTGCAGATCTTTTAAACACCACTAGAGATGGTGACTCAGTCACATCCCTGGGCAGCCTGTTCTAGTGCTTGATAAAATATCCAATCTAAACCTCCCCTGGTGCAACCTGATGTTGTTACCTCTCGTCCTGTCACTTGTTACTTGGAAAAGAGACCAATACTCAGCTTGCCACAGCCTCCTTTCAGGTGCTTGTAGAGAGCAAGAAGGTCTCCCCTGAGCCTCCTTTACTCCAGGCTAAACAATTCTAGTTTCCTCAGCTGTCACAGGATAGCTCCTTCACCAGCTTCATTGCTCTTCTTCTGACATTTCTCCATGAGGCAGAGAAATTTTCACATAGCTTTGGATTTCCTCTCCCTTGGCCAGGAATTCTGTGTTGAACAGTCTTCTCTACGTTCAGGTCCTTTTGTGTGTTAGCATAAGACACAGGATTAGAGATGTGAGAGATCTATGTTGTGGTGAGAACAAAACCTTTGCACACCATCCATGCCATTATCTTATTCTCCATCTCTTCTCTTTCTCTGAAAAATCAGAAGCTGCAAGTGCACAGTGTGATACTGGCCTGGCTAACACACTGCTGTGATTACTGCACAGCTCACCTGGCAGTTTTAACTGGGACGAACAAAGACTACAATGCAGGAAGGTAATAACTTAGGTTTCCCCAACTGTGTGCGTTTACTTATATTCTCCTTACATCATGTAATAGGTGTTGCTTGGTCTTTTCCTCTAGGAGATATTCACAGTGGAGTACATTCACAGATCTGAGTACTGCTGTGCCAGAATCTTCCAAAGTCACAGGGCTGTGTAGAAGGACCTGCTCTTCTGAAAGTACTATGGCCCTTACCTTTAAAATTCAAGTTGCTTTCAAGTGTTTTAGGCAGGACAGTACAGAATTAACATGGACAGCTGCTTCTAGTTGCTTCTGAAAATCCTAGCCCAAGATTTCACTTTCTTAAACTCAGCAGCTGGTTTTGACATAAATAAAATGGATATAAATGAAGAGTTATAAGAAAGAATTAATTAAAGCTGCACTTTGTGTAGATGCTGATTTAAAAAGATCTATTCCTTTGCTTTCAGAAGGAAAGAAGTAGCACAGTGCTTAGCCCCAGTGTGGAGGATCACAGTGCTACTGACTGTTCACACCATCCATCTTCTGGACATAGTTATGGATTGACAAATCCCTTGTCAGACTACAGTTTAGTACCTTTCACCTCTTTCCAGATGTATTTCCAAAGAATCTGCTCGTTAAGCCAGCCACAAGATGAACCAGATCATCTTTCTGTCCAAATCTTAAGCAGCTTGACCTCTCTAGAAAGAGGGAAGCTCCTCATCTCCATCTTTTCCTAGCACTTTTTGTATTTATATTAGTTTAATCCCTGCATGGCTGTTGCAGAATTGTTGGTGAGGAGAGGAGCAATGAATTGATGTGAACGCCAAGAGCCTGCTCCTCTAATGAGCCCCATTACTGTCTCAGGGCTTGGAAAGGACAGAAGGATGTCTTCATGCACAACATCATTAGATTTTGAGCAGCAAAGGGTAAGGCTAACTGGAGCAGGCAGATAGTGGGCCAAGGCTTCTCCTCCCATCTCATCTTTCTGGATATCATTTGTCCCTTCAGTGGAGAGTCTTAGGGCAGGCCTCAGTAACACAAGATAAACTTCATCCTCTTTATGTAATAGGAGGTCTGTGGGGAAGAAATAACCTAAAGGAGCATAAACTTTCCCCCTTCTTCTGCAGCTTGTTCTGCCAGATGCTGAAACACCATTGGAACATGTCTGGGAAAGAACACATCAAGAGATGCCCTGATGCTGTTGTAATAATAATCCAACTCTCAACACAGCAGCTGCTTCTAGCTGTGTAAATGCTAGTATAATTCAGAATTTGTAAATCTATACATACTTTCATACACTCGTGCTCAAATATGATTCAGGCTCTTGCTCGGCGTTTTGTTTCAGTGAAACCAGCTGTAGACATACTGTTGACCTTATCAGAACCTGAAAGCATTTACAGGAGACAATTCAAATTTGCTTTTAATATTTTCAGAACGCATGCAGGTTTTTAAGCAATGTGCAACATGCATAAAGAAAATCTGGTGATGCAGAGAACAATGAAAAAAAAAAATTAAGTGGGACATAAACTGAACCTAAGGCTCCTTCTAGTTGCTATTTTGGTCAGTATTTCAAATTAAGATCCCTGGTAATTTGAGAAGTGGGTGTGCTGCAATATTCTCAAAACACTGAGGCTTTGAGGAGCTGTGACTCACCGGACCACAGCTGTCTGAGGACTTCCTCCATGTCACCATAAAATATTCTTTCTGTCTCTTGGTAAACAGTTCAGAATTTTAAATTCCCAAGGGCAAGTCCTAAAAGATTTTTACTTTACTTTTTAAATGACATGGCCATAATTCCTATTTAAGATACATTTTTAGCTGAAGACTTCAGTATTTATTCCTCAAAGCTTTTCTAACCAAATACTCTTAACTGCTAGAAGAGTCAGCTTTTTCTCCCTAGTAAAGGCCATTAATGGAACCATTGCCTTTCCTTGCATCTATTTATTTTTAGGCATGTCAGACACAGGAGTCACTATTCCTGTGAGTCACTATTCCCAGGAGGGATTTGAGACACCTCAGATATTATGTGGATGAACAAAGGTACAATTTGGACTGAAAAACTGTGTCAGAGTGCCGGTACCAAACAGCTGAATGTAGTACAGGCATATCAGGTGGGTGGCCCTACCACATTAAACTGTCAGGTGTCGGCCAAACAAATATGAGATCTATCAGAGGGAGAAAAATGGGTGAAGAATTCCAGTTCTACTAGGATTGTGTGACACTAGCTACTCAAGTATTTTATTTAGGTGCTTCCATAGCAAAATATAGGGGGCATAGGTTGCTGTTATACATGATGCCTAGGATACTGAACTAGGATCCAAGTCATACTGATGTCACCGATATGAGACCGCTCTGACACCAAAACATGTCTAGTTTGATAAAATAAGAGACATCTTTTTTACAGTCAGCAGAAACACAGATGATCAGCAACATTTAGGAACTGGTTTAACAGCTTTCTTGACCGTGTCACATGCCTACGAAGCCAACAGGATTTAATGACATGCAGGCATTCTTGGCTGAATGAACACCAAGGTCCTGCAGCACACCCAGAAACTGCAGGCAGGTGCTCTAAGCAGAGATGTCTGTAGTTCCTCACTGCTTGCAGGATCATTCTGCCTCCTTATTCTTCCGTGCGTGGCTGTGGGCTCTTCCCGCACTTCCCTTCTGCCGCGGGTAACCTCACAGCGTTCAGGCAGCTCTCATTTTAAAAGCAGTTAACGCGACGGTGATCCCCACTGAGGCTGTGGAACCGCTGGGCAGCTCTAACCGGGTTGCAGGGATGTGTGTCGCGCCGGGTAATCCCGTGTGTAAACGGTGAGAGGCTGTCCTGACGTGAGGATACGG
>NW_008617444.1:16623-20491 GCF_000691845.1 Merops nubicus | reverse complement strand
GCGCGGCCTCATCGCCCAGCTGGTGGCCGGCGACCCCGAGGCCTACTGCGAGGCCGTGCTGGGGAAAACCAACAGGGAGTACTGCGACTGGATCAGGAGGGAGGACACCTGGGGAGGGGCCATCGAGGTGTCCATCCTATCCAAGTTTTACCAGTGTGAGATCTGCGTGGTGGACACGCAGACGGTGAGGATCGACCGCTTCGGGGAGGACGCGGGGTACGCCCGGCGCGTGCTGCTCATCTACGATGGGATCCACTACGACCCCCTGGAGCGCAGGGGCCCCGCCTCGGACGCTCCCCCCCAGACCATTTTCTCCACGGCGGATGACGTGGTGCTTGGCGGACGAGGCCAGGAGGAAGAGGCAGTTCACCGACGTGAATCGCTTCGCCCTGCGGTGCATGGTGTGCCAGAAGGGACTCACGGGACAGGCCGAGGCCAGGGAGCACGCCAAGGAGACTGGACACACCAACTTTGGGGAGGTGTGACGCCTGCGTGAGGATGGGGACATCGACTACCTCGCCGGTCCAGGGTGAAGTCCTGGATCCCCAGATAAGCTGTATGTAAGCATAAGATTCCGTTCACGAAGCTTGAAAAGCAACTTGACTTCCTGGTGGCCAGGAGGTGCAGGATTGTGGTGCTGAGGGGCTCTGCTGGAGGGTTTGGGGTAGGGATCTTCTCACAGGCTGATTTAGGCAGGTGGCACACGCTGGCAGCTAAAGATTCTCACAGAATCTTGGTCCCTGTGACCCAGGTGGATGCAGACCCAGCTTGGTCAACACTAGTTTAAAACCCAGCCCAAGCTGCTGAATTAATCTCTGAATTATGTTCACAGCATAATTGAGTTAATCAGAGACTTTGGGAAGCACACGTTTCCCAAGTAACACAGAAGTATTAATTCCTCTGAGAGAGAGAGACTCTGCACCTACCAGCAGCTCTCCCAGGGGAAACTGCTCGTTTGCTGCCCAAATTTTAAAGGAGAGAGTGTCTCCAAAGCTGCCCTGTGCTACGGTACCATCAGAGGTAGACTGTGTTGTTTGTGTGAAGTCATGGCTTTAGAGAAAGAAACGGCCTCTAAGCTTTAAGATAGCCTTTAAATTAACGAGTAGGTGGTTAAGTGTTGAATAAACTTATTAATCCTCTGTAGATAGATTTTAGTTGCTTGAAAAATAACCATCAACCCCCAGGTGTTTACACTGCATCAGGACATAGGCATGTTTCTTGAAATACTTTGGATTCTTCTTCATAATAGTATCTGAAATCCTGGCAAGAGGGGAAATAGGTTAGTTAGGCAAGCAAGTTAATTTGGAGAGATGCCAATTAGGTGGGAGCAGACGTGACTCCAGCAGAGCCAACCTCACGGCCACGGTGTTATTGAGCTGGACCAGATTCCAGATACTGTCAAGGAGCACTTTACAGTTCAGTTCTCACTCTTGGCTGATAAAAAGCCTTTCCTTTCCAGAGGGACAGAGTGCTCACCCGGGAGGGAAGCTTGAAGTTCCTTCATCTGCATCCTGCCTTAACGTGCTCGGCGGGTCAGCGATGACTCTTCGGTAGCAAGACTTTAATTCTGATCATGAAGGGTGGGGCTCAATTTTCAGGACAAAATAAGCTGCGTAAGCTGCCCTGCTCCTCGTGCTGCTGGCAGTCAGGGCAGCTGGAATTGGAGTCCTGCCCCACAGCGGGGTTGTGGGGCTTTGCAGTCAGTGCTTTTGAAGCCTTTTAAAAGGTGCTGTAGAGGTGAACAGGACTGAAGGGGATTTTTTTTTTTTTTTTTAATTTGTTTCAAATGCCTGCCACACGTGTTGGATTGAATATTTTTAGCCTGCTATTCTTCTGTTACTGTTTTGAGTTCCCTTCCTTGAGCTGTTACAAACAGGGAGCAAGAACTTCAGACTGAGGCAGAAATAAACCCACTTTCCAGGTGGAACCTAGGGTCTGGTTTTTAAAGCCTCTGTTTGGGCAGGTGTTGGCTGAGCTCCTGCTGCAGCAGAAAAGTGTCTTTTCTATAGAAAGCATTTTTCACTGGAGTTCTCAGCACAGGCTCCCAGTTGGCCCTGGAAATACAGGAGGGTCTTGCTGAGGAAGGGACCTAATTCCATAAGTGCTTTGCCAGATTGAGGCATGAATAATTAAGTGTAAAGAACAGAATCACCAAGAGCACTACGGACCAGGGGGGTTTAATTCAGTATTAAAATACACACTAGCACTGTTGGGAGTTCCCTGTGGAGAGCCACTCAGCTCCCAGCCTTCAACCCCTCCTTGCTTTTAGCCTACAGAAGGGAAAAAAAAAACCAAATCCCAACCCAACATTAAAACCAACCCTCTTACAAAGCTGAAGAAATCACCTGACAGTTCAAGGGAACTTGAAGATTACACTGTGCTATAACTACTTGAGGTGAAATACTGTCCAGGAGTGAGACCCCAGGGAAACGCCTCGACGAGGAGCTGAGCCTCACTGTTTGCCAGCTGCAAAATGAGCATAAATCCTACCTCAGAGAGGGGTATGAGGCAGCTGCCTTTGGGTGCCTGGAGCAGGAGTGGAAGATGCATATTTATTGCCTGCCATGTTTGCAAACTCCTTGACTTTGGGGAGAGAGGCTTCGACTTTGGCTCGGTATCCTGGGTGGATTTCTGAACGTCTGTAAAACCTTATTATTATTATTATTTTTTTTTTGGTATCCCTCAGTTGCTGTGTTTTTAAAACTGGCTTTATTTAATCTGGAGTGTTTAGCTTTGCTCTCTCATGTCTGCCCTGGAAATGTGCTAGCAGAGAGCCCGTTCCACGTGGGGGAGGCCTGTCGGGGTCACTGCTCGGTGTTTTCTTTTGCTGCCTAGAAAATAAAATCTCTTTGATTAAAAAAAAAAAAAGATGTTGACTGAGCTGCTGCCCTTCCTCTTTGTGAGAGCTGATCCTGCTACACACCGACAGATTCTTCCAAAGAAGAAGTGACCTGTGGTACTGACCCTGAGCTGGAAAACCTCCTGTCATTCCCTCAACTCTCCCAAACAGTACCCACGTTATTTAAAATGTAAGAAATGGAGACATTTGAAGTACAAGTCCCTTTTTTAAATGGGAAAGGCTTTTTTTAGTATCTTTTTACCAGTATTTGCCTGCCCTTAATGATACACCTATGGGAGTATCATGAAAATGGGATCCTGGTACTAGGACATTAGAACAGGGTGGTGTGGGACAGGCTGAGGCACAGGCAGGGAAGTGTCACCAGTCCAGACAGGCTGTTCAATTCAGGTTATTCCCTTACCATTCCTCCTATCCCTGTAGAAATTTAAAATAAATATTCAATTTCTTGCTGAAAACTTCAGCAAAATGGGCCCTGGAAACTGAAATTGTTGCCTCAGAGATGTGCTTTCTAAAAGCTGGGGGGCTGGTGTTGCTTTCCCAAGCTGTGCAGTTCTGGATACTCAACTAAATCACAAAATTTGGGTTCCTGGTGCTGGTTAGGCTGTTGAACTAGCACTAAATTCTTTCTTTAATTAAAGAAGAGCCACACACACTCATCAGGTGGCCTTTCACAAACACGTTGTGTGGAGACACAACATGTCTCGACCTCATTCCCCTTTTCCCTGGGCTCCAAGAGTGTCGTGGTGAGAGGGACGTGGCCACTCAACCTGCTCAGGATGAAGCTTCTTCATTTTCAACTCATTCCACAATAATATATCTATCTTTTTAACTTAAAATATTTCCCCTGTGCTATTGGAGTCAGGTATCAAGAGGAACAACTGCAGAGTTTAACATACCTTAAAGATTTATATAGTTAAACACCTAAAAATCCTGAAGTAGATCATGAGTTTGTTTAGGTTGGAAAAGACCTTTAAGATCATCGAGTCCAATCTTAAGGAAGATTTTGGG
>NW_008617444.1:7484-16608 GCF_000691845.1 Merops nubicus | reverse complement strand
TTACTGCATGGATGCACTTGCCTACAAGACCTATCTTGGGAGTCAATCAGCAGCATTCTGAAGGACAAACATAATTCCTTAGTTCTGGATACACTTGGGTAAAAAGAGCAGTTGCTGGGGAGAGGACCAGGAAAAGGAACATTTTGTTACACAGAATCAGCTCTGGCTCCTGCCCCACCCCACCTGGGGTAAGCCCTGCACACCTCCCCCTGCCAGGGGAACTCTTTGATAAGAGGAGCAAAGAGTTTTCGACTTGCTATTTTGGAAATTACAGCTCCTTGTCATACAATTAAACGTCTGCCCACATTTTAAACCAAGCTACACGTCCAATTGGAAAACTGCTGTTGGGTTCTGCTCAGGACTGGGCTGAAAATTACCCCAAACTGGCTGAAATCCATAATTGCCTTTCCACTGCTCTGGGCCCGAGCACCAGAAGGTTTTCTGTACCAAAAGGACACAGGAGGGGAGTTACCAAAATCAGGTTGCCCATGATTATGGTGTCCTCATCTATTATTTTTAATTAAAGCCTTGGGGGAAGAGTTGGGGAAGTGTATTATACCCTGAGAGCCAGCTCCTCATGTCTGATGAGGAGTTAATGATAACCAAGCTATGGAAACAGATCCCCCCACTTCCCTACCTCTTTTCTGTAGAATAGGGATAATAAATAGGGCTCCTTACTCAGCTCACAGCTATAATAAGATTTCATTATTTCTCTAAACTGCTATGTGAAGCAGGTATCAACTCCCCAGCCTGCCTCAGAACTGTCAGCATACATGCTGTATGTACAATTTGGCCTAAGGAAAGTGTCCAACAGCCCCCCCAGAGCCAAATAAACATCCTTCTGTGAGCAGGGATCTTCTCTGTGAGGCTGTTTGGATGCGTCTCCTGCAGGGGCAGACCTGAATCGTTCTTGTTCTTTTGTTTGTGAAGAGGGAGAGGCCCGACGGGTCTGTTAACATGCCAAAGTCCTTTCACAGCTTGGTGGAGTTTTCTCTGCATCATTTGACTACTCGCATAGACTCCGTGCTGTATACATGAAATCACCCTTTATTTTGGGCTGTAGCTATTTATATTTGCTGGAGGAAGAGGAATGTGGAAAAAGAACAGGTTCTTTCCAGGCATCTGATTCAGAGAAGCTCAAGACTTCTCTTAATGGGATCAAGGCATTTTCCTGACCTCTGCAGAGCCCCGAGGGCAGCTCTCTCTATTTTACTGCACAGATTTAAGTCCTTGCACTACCAGCACGAAGCTCTCAGGACACACCTGCCCTGGCCTGGAAGGGGCTCGTCTACCCTGCACCATGAGAAAATAGCTCTGGGTTGGACTTATTGTTTTGATTTAAAGCAGGCTCAGAACTAAGCGAGACTTAAGACCAGCAGGACTCTGACTCTGTTTAGGATGCTTCTGTGGTGTGATTCCAGAAGCTCTTGCACCAAACCCCTTGCCCCAACGCCCTGAACGTGCCACACTCACACCTCTTACCTCTGCTGCAGGCCAGCGTGGGCACGCAGGGCTGGCTGGCTCCCAGGAGCTGCTGGAGCTGCTCTTCCCTCTTCAGGGCACACGGTGCCTTTCGTAACAGGGCCCAGCAGCCCTGGGGAGCCTCCCTGCTTCCTGGCTCAGCTGCTTTCTCCATCCTCCCATGCCTTGAAATAAATGATGTTTCCGCTTCCCTCTTCTGTGTGGTACAGAAGAAATATTGCAACAGAGCCTTCTTCTAAAAGGAAAAAAAAAATAACTTAAGAAATAATTAAGTCATTGCCACATGAAAACTCGGGTGAATCTGGTGGCTGCATCAGTTGCCAAAGTTTGCTGCAGGGTTTCTGCTTGGATATTTATAGTTACTCCACGAGGAGCACCTTGCAGAGCAGATAGAAGCCTGTGTGTGTTGGGGCTGAGCAAAGCCCTGTTTCTCAGAGAGAAAAGCTGTAATTCTAATAGGAAAGCCCCAAACTGGGGTGGTAACGAGTCACTGCAGTTCTCTCAGCTGTTTCTGCAGCCTGGGCAGGTGGGGTGCAGGGGGCTGGTGTCACCCAGCCCTGCACAGGGGGTTGCAGATGGAATAACTGGGCTCTTCTTTCCCTTCCCCCAGCAGAGGGGGTCCCCTCCACCTTGGAGGGGAGGGATGCTGCTGAAGGAAATGCCCCAGCAGCAGTTTCAGAGGTTTTGGTGTGAGGAGGGCAGCTGAGGTGGGGTGTGATGGGTGTTGTGGGGGCTTTAGCTTTACCCAGCCTCTAGGGCTTGACCTCAAGCTGCCTGGTGAAAGTTTCCAGCATTAGAGCCAGGGGGGATGAGCCTGCAGAGGGGCTCCATGCCTGCAGGGAGTGATGCCAGGAGGGGTGAAGGGGCAGCTGGAGCTGAGCTGGATGTGCAGAACAAGCCCCAGGGCTGCACATGACCTGGACATCCTCTCCTCTAGCAGGCAAATAACGCTTAGTGCTGAAGCTTCCCTTCTCCACTGGCTTTCTGCCCATCTTCACAAGAACCTCCTCACAGCGTGCAGCAGCAGGCGGCGACCTTTGGGTGTCTGGGAAAGCTTTGGTGATGAGGGAGCAGATCCCTGCTCCAGCAGCGAGCCACGAGGGAGCCGGGGCTTAACCTGAGCCGCACAAAAGCACCTCAGAGCACAACCCCGTGGTGGGGCAGCGCCTCCAGCAGCACCGGCGCAGGGTTTAATTAGGGTGTGCAAAGGCTGGGTCAGGGCTCCCCCGAAAGTCAGCGAGCAGCTATGCGGCAGAGCAGGATGTTGGATTAAGGCGAAACCCGCGCTGAGGACATCAGAGGCCAGCAGCCAAGCTGGGAAGTGAGTGAGCTGGGTGGCACCCAGCAGAGCTGCCCGCAGCCTTCTCTGGAGCAGGGTGCTGGTGCTGCCCAGCCCTGCGAGCTCAGGGTTCAGGGGAGGGGCCAGGGGCTCACCTGGAGCAGCCTTATCTCTGCCGGCGAGGAGTTAATGTGTAACCCAGCTCTGTTTGGTTAGCCCAGAAAAGCAAAGAAGTCCTGGGACAGGCACGGCCGGGACGAGGCTTGGGGCAGCACGGAACGACGGCCGGCCAGGTAACAACGAACTTGAATGCTCTGTATTTTCATCCTCTGCTTTCGAGGGGCCAGGGGCTCACCTGGAGCAGCCTTATCTCTGCCGGCGAGGAGTTAATGTGTAACCCAGCTCTGTTTGGTTAGCCCAGAAAAGCAAAGAAGTCCTGGGACAGGCACGGCCGGGACGAGGCTTGGGGCAGCACGGAACGACGGCCGGCCAGGTAACAACGAACTTGAATGCTCTGTATTTTCATCCTCTGCTTTCTGCCCTTCTCCTGCTGGAGGGGCTGAGCGCCTCTGCCCGGGTGGGACGTGGGGCTGCGGGGTCAGGGACCTGCTGTGCTTTGGAAGGGTGGTGGAGCTGTCACGGGAGGTGGCTCCAGGGAAGATGGACGAGGTGGTTTGAAGGTGGTGGTGGGAGGAAAACTGGGGAGACCAGAGGAGAGGCTGCAAAAACCTGAGCTCAGGAGGGCAAACAGCCCAGGCAGGGCAACTGCTCTGTGCTTGATTTACTTGTGTGCATAGGAGGAACTCTAGATCTGCTGCCACTGTCTCCTTTCACCCCGAGGTGGGATCTATCCTGCTGCAGGGCAGCAGCAGCTGGGACAGCAGCTGAAAATGGGGTTGAGTTTGGTTTTTTGTTCCCAGCTGGCCAGGACAAAGCCCTTTGCTGGCAGCTATAAGCAGAGGGGGCACGGCTGCTCTGCTTTAGCCAGCCTAAAACACTGAGGTTCTGCAGAGCTGCTGGGGAGCTGCAGTGGAGTGCTTGTAGTAGTACTGGGCTTAGAAGAAAGTAGCCTCTTCATATAAAGCAATTAGCATTAATTGCTGCCCAACAGCTCTTTGATGTTTGAGGGCTCGGGAGCTCTGTGAAGGACAGTTACAGCAGCTGCCACAAAAGCTGCACAAACTGGCTGGCCTTTTATTTTAGATAAAAATTAGCTTCTTCTGCAAGCAATTCGAGTGTTGAAAGCTACATGGCATTGAAAAAACAGCTTTTCAAGTCCCCTGTCTTTTCATTTAATTGCTCAGTCCTATTTTTAGTTTGTGCTGAACTGCCACGTTACTCAGAAAAAAGGGAAGGAACTTCACGTCCTTCTGAATCACAAAACCTGGGATTTTCAGCACTGATTTTACCACTTTTCCTGAGTCAGATGAAGGCGTTAGAGCTGTAATCGCATCAGAGAACCAGTGGGCAGGAAAACAAACTTCTTGTTCCTGCACAGATCCTCTCCAGCTTCCGAGGAGCTCTGGGCTGAACTTTGCCTCCCTGCAAGCTGGGGCTCGGCGGGTGCCCAAGCCTCGGCAGCTGCTTGATGTTTCCTCAAAGAGAGAGAGAGAGCAAATTACTTCTTCCAGCGGGCTGATGACAAGGGGCATCCTCGTGGAGAAATCAGCTCTGTCCAGAGCCCCTCCAGAGCAGAGCCAGGCTGCTGCTCCCCTTGCACAGCCAGCCCTGGCTCTGACCAGCTGCTCCAGCTGCAGGCGTCAAGTTTGAGCAAGACTTTGTCTTCCCCAGGAGTGTTTTGCTCTCTCAGATGTGTGTGGCAGGGCAGGAGGCAGTGAGGAGCACTGCAGCAATCCTGGCAGAGTGGGCAGTGGGCTCTTGCTGCTTGGAAGTAGATTCAGATTTCACTTGGAGGCTTGCAGGAGCCTAAAAACCTCCACTCTGCACCTGAATATTTGCAATCGCAGTGTCTCTTCTCCCCAACAGCTAAAAGTCATGGCTGTAAAGTTATCTGAACTCCAAGAACCAAGGGTATTGCTCTTTCAAACCCACCCCTTACTCCACTGTAATTTAAGCAGTAAATAATGCAAAGCTGAGACCCAACTATTAAACTCCTCCCGCGTGGAAGAGTTGGATCTGTCAGGGCGTGGGTGCTGAAATCTGATTTTTGTGGCATATTCCAATGACAAAGGAATTCTTTCAGGGTCTAACGCTCTGAACAAGCAGCCAGTTCTGCTCACTTATCTCTAGATCTTATTCCCTGATCCTGCCACAAGAAAGAAAAAAAAAAGCCACAGTGTGTTGCTGTGCCACGGGCAGGTTAGAGCACAAAGAGCTCCTCTGTCTGCCGAGGAGCAAATCCTCCTGCGTGGGCCCGTGTGTGTTGGGGGTGTGGATGTTTTGCCACTCTCAGCCCCCACAGCCACTTCTCTCTGGGGAAGGGGTGGTGTGTGTGAGGAGAACACGCAGTCCGTGCTCTGGGGAGGCTTTGGGGGGTCGATGCTTCACATCCAGAAGTCATTCTGCCTCTTGCAGGCTGCCCAGCCTCTCGGCTCAGCACGACCCTTGGCCATGCACCCGGGGAGGGTCTCCAGCCCCTCTGCCCCCAGGACCCTGCCTGGGGAAGGTCTCTCTGCTGGGAACCCCAGTGGCACCTGGTTTGGCAGGGGTATGGGCTGCACCCAGAAGGGCAGCAGGTCACAAGCTGCTCTTGTCACAGGGTCGTTGCCACAGGCAGAGGGGGACAGTCGGGTGTTGCTTGCACCCCAGGGTGGCTGGAGGCACGGCACATTGTTACAGCCCCCAGCAGTGCCCTGCTCCACCAGGCATGTGCCCAGACACCCCCAGGCATGACCTGAAGGCACAGGGGCACCTCCCCACAGCCAGGGCACCTCGTTGCCCTCAAGGAAGGCTGGCAGAGGAAGCTCTTTGCCAGGAGGAAGCTCTCAGCAGAGCAGGGTGGTGACTGAAGGGCAGCATTTCAGGACAGCGTGTTCAGAAGCTGGAGAGCACTTCAGCTGCATAGCTGGCAGCAGTGGGTGTGCCAGAGGGAAGAGGTTCCACCAGGCAGAGCTGGGCTGGGATCACTGCTGCTGATCCCAGCCTGAGCTGGGCTTACAACTTCTTCCTTCACTCGGGAACCACCTTATCCACACCTCTGGGATGATGAGGCACCACCAACACGAGGTAGTCATGGATAGGCAGTCCAGAGCTTTCTCTATTTACAGTTCTTTTGGGGAAACCTTCAGCTCCAAGGATGCTCTACAAAAGCCCAGCTGACCCTTCTCCTGGAGAGAGCAGCCTGAGGTGGAGCACATTGACATCCACCCAGCAGCTTCACAGCCCAGCTCTCCTCCCTTTGGCTGACCCTGTGCTCTCCCATCACCTCGGGAGGGTCTCGTGGCTTAACACCCTCCTGTCCTTCTGCTTCAGCTGGGACTCTGCCGCCCGTGCCGCACGCCCCAGCAGCCTGTGATATGCCCAGGAAGGAGCTGGGGATGGCTGGCTGCAACTCTGGCAGCTGTGACAGCATGGTCAGCACGGCCTCCAACCACTCACAGTGCGTAAGTAACTCTGGTGTGGCCAGCCTGGGCGTGGCAGGGGCTCAACTCCCCCCTCTCAGCAGCTCAGGAAGGATTTCAGCCAGATCTCTGCTTTCCATCGGTGCTTGGAAGCCCCTGAGGGCCCTGAGACAGCACCAGGCTAAGGGCAGTGCAGGAATCAAAGTAATTCCTGCCCCAAAGCACTCCCAACTTCCAGTCCTGCCACACGTGGGGCAGCGACCCAGAGCCTTGGCTCCTGCAAGGGCCCCTCTGGGAGGTGGCAGCGGGTGCCCAGCGGCTCCTGCACTCCCAAAGAGGCACAGGCAGAGGGGGCAGGTGCTGGGCAGGAGGAGCCTGGTGAGCTCCCCAGGGAGGGACTAGGCCAGTTGGATAACTGGGTCAGACTGGCTCCAACAAGGGTGACTTCACCTGGAAGAGGCAGCAAACCACACTCCTCCCAGCTGCCAGGAGATTAATTCCCTAGTTAAGGCAGAGATGAACTTGGGCCATGGGTGTAGATGTGTAATTTTTCCACTCTCTATCCATTAAAGCTTGTTTGTCTCCAAACACTGATTCCAAGATTGATGGGCTAATTATATCCTGTCTGATATGGAGCATAATTGATATGTGTAAGTGCAACGCTTAGCCCTGAACAGGTTTTCCATCTGATGTCTCACAAACCAGAGCCAAACCCTCTAAAATTTATTAGGGATGGAAAAACTGGTTGTGTTATTGCATGGTAAAAGATTTGGATAGCTGGCTCTCTGCAAAACAACTCCACCTGGGACAACTTCTCCTTCATGCTTGTTGATCCAATGCCCATTCCAACCTTCCCTGCACTTCAGTTTTGTCATGATATATTGCAGGCATCACTCTGTAACTTGGCACTTCCACAGCAATCGTCTCTCACGATACTTAAAATACAACAAAAATTAAACAGGATCTCTCTAGGAGGAAAAGGAGAAGGAGCATCCCCCCCAGATAACCCTGCAGGGTTTATGGTGTTTAGGCAGAGCTCTAACACTCAGCATTGCTGGCAGGTGTCTGTGCCTATAGAGCACCCATGTTACCCCCCTGCTCATGGCTCAAAGTAAAGCAAAGACCTAAAAAGCAGAGGCCAGGTTTCAAAATTAAAAATAACCCATCTTCTGATGCTCACAGATAAAAATGGCCTTAAGTGTCTATCTACATTTTTAGAGGAAGTTGTCTAGATTTCAATAACTCTAAGTACTGATTTTTGAGTAGCCACTGGCCAGGAGCTGTCTCAGGTCTCTCAAACTGCCAGGGCTGTGAATAAAACCACAACTCCATCCCCTACCTGTGCTGCTTTTTTCCAGAGTGATAACAGCTATGAC
The DNA here is from genome assembly GCF_000691845.1 of Merops nubicus. NCBI lineage: Eukaryota > Metazoa > Chordata > Aves > Coraciiformes > Meropidae > Merops > Merops nubicus. The sequence continues at coordinate 8,950 of NW_008617444.1, read as the reverse complement.
TACTTATCAGTGGAAGAGAAAGAGGGTTTGATGTTCCTGGAGGAAACTATTGGCTCTCTGGATGCAGAAGCAGACAGTGGGGTCTCCACTGATGACACCGACTACGTGGAGCCCTCCAAGCTGCCTGGGACGTGGCGCAAGAGGGACTCTGCTGCCCCAGGTAGGAGCATCACCCCAGTTTGAGGCATGTGATAAGCTAAAGGCAGCTTGGTTTTGCCCTCTGGTGGGTAGGCAGTGAGGGAGGTGGGACACCAACTGCACCTTCCCAGTCCTTGTGTGCAGGAGCAGCCACTGGGCAAGGTCAGAGCATCTCTGCTCCTGCTCCCAACAGGCTTGCACAGATTAATGAGGCTCCTTGTTCACCGTGTGCTTTCTCAAATCCCAAGTACCTGACCTTTAGCAGAGACAGCGTATCAGCCAGGGTGGGGGGAACTCTCTGGGTGCAAGGCTCTGCCACGGCTGCGCTGGCTCAGCAGGCACCACGTTTTGTGAACAGGAAGGTGTCCTGTGTCTGGCTGCAGAACAGCGCATGACTTCACCTCTCTCTTTGCCTAGATTTGGAAAATGGGGCTGCCCCTGTGAGCGTGGGTCTGCAGCGTGCAGCTGAGCAGAGGAGTGGCAAGAGCAGCTCTGCCACCTCCGGCTGGGCTCCAGCTGCAGTTCCAAGCCCAGGCTACTACAGCCTTCCAAGGAGCATCACGGTGTCAAGTGGAGCTTCTGACAGCAAAGCAACTGTCCACGCAGTGGAGGACCCAGTGCCAGCAGATAAATCTTCACAGGAGATGCCCAAGGAGGACAGGCTTGACCAAGCCAACACAAGGAGACAGGTGAAGTCCCTGGGATCTTTGATTATCCAGCCTCCAGATCCCTTCCAGGATGACCTCGTGAGCCATGAGTGGTCACGGAGCAATCGCTCAGATGACAAGAAGGAAACGGCCAAGGAGACCAACACTTGGACTTCATGGGGCCAGCCAGAGCAATCCGTGGTGGAAGAGGCTCCTCAGGACCCCGACACCAAACGCGGGCCACCAACTGCCCCCAAACCACGAAAACTGCCACCAAATATTATCCTGAAAACCAGCAAAACCAGCCCAGTGCCGCTCGCCACGGAGCCCGGCCAGAAGGTGAGAGCAACACCTCCCTCCTCAGCCAGCTCTCAGCCCGGCTCTGCCAGCGACATCGCTGCTGAAAGGGCAAATTTGGGGCACCCCGACCCCAAGGACAGGGAGAAAGCCCATCGGGAGGCACTGGAGAAGCTTGGACTGTCACAGGACAGGAGGGAGCCCAGCGCCCACCTTCCTCCCCAGCCAAGGGGGATGCCAGGCCCCGGGCAGCCCGAGGCACGCCGCGGGGCAGCGCCCGGCACCCGGCACATCACCTTCAAATCCAACACCCTGGAGCGCTCGGGCGTGGGGCTGGGCAGCTCCATGGCCAGTGCCAAGGAGCAGAACGCCAAGACCAGCAGC
>NW_008617444.1:2655-7368 GCF_000691845.1 Merops nubicus | reverse complement strand
CGAGCCCACCCTCTGCAGAGCTGCCCCCGCGCCCCCCGCCCCTGCGTCAGCGTGAAGATTTCCCCCAAGGGCACGGCCGAGGAGAACCGGCGAGAGGCACTGAAGAAGCTGGGGCTGCTGAAGGAATAGCTGCACGGCAGTGGGGGCGCTGGGAGAGGGGCTTGGCACCCCACATCCAGCTGCCTTCACTGCCCGTCCTCGGGCAGCACGACCACCAGCATCTTCTGCTGCCCTCCCCCACCGCAGCATCCCGGGCTGGGGCCATGAGAAGGACTGGGAGCTTCACACCAAACCCAGTCCCAGCAGCTGGACATAATATTCTGTATAGAGCGAGTGTATAGGAGCTATTTATGTAAAGCAGCCCCCTGCTCGTGGGGGGGTCTGGCCTCCTGCAAGGTCTTTAATATGTTTGAGGGTTCATTGCAGCAGGGACGCCGTGGAGCTGGGGGCTTGGCTTATTTTAAAAGGGGATTCCTGTGGATAAAACCTCTCTGGGAAGAACTGCAGAAGTCTGCTGCTCCTGTAGGATTTTATGGGGTTTTTTTGTTAACTTTATCAAAGCCTCTGAGGCTGGAGCACTCACCTGCCCTGTGCAAGTGCCTCCCAAAAGCCACCGCTGCCACATACAAAGCTGTCAGACCAAGGGGCACCAGAGGGGAGCCAGCAGGGCTCCCCTCTGCACGGGTGCTCCTCCTACAGCACCCATTGCAGGGACCTCCCACTGCCTCCTCCACCAGCCTGCTCTCACACCCAGCCCCGACAGCCTGGACACAGCACTCACAGAGCCACAGAGATCCGTGTTCAGCCCGATGTGACAGCCAAGAAGGGACAGAAGCACTGCCCAGAGTGAGAGGTGCAAGTCTGAGACAAGATCATCCCATTCCCTTTCAAACTCTCCCTGCATCTTTCAGGCCCAGACGATGCTGTCACCATTTATGCTGCTCACCTTTGATAAGGAAGGTGGTTTATTTCTGTAATAAACTTGTATAGGGTCAGAAAATGACTGTAGTGCAGATTTTGTTGCAGTCAAAGCTGTGATAAAGCCAAATAATGAGCTTGAACCTTCAGTACGTCTTGACTTGAGGAGTGGGAGTGATCCAGACAGCAGCTGGGCATTGCAAGTGCTGAGGTCTGAACATCCTTGGCCTCCTGCAGCCCAGGACCAACAGGATTTTGTGCCAGTGTCTCCAGTGCAATAATCAGATGCAAATTCTTCCACAGCCCTGCCAGACTGGGATGGGTGACATGGGACCTGCCACTGTTCCAGCCGTCCCCTTCCTGGCTCTGGGGCACATGTCCCCCAGCAGCTGTGTGAGCTGGAAAGCTGCACTAACAGCTTGGCCTGAAAGGATCATTTTATTTCCTTCGCTACAAAACATTTTCCATGCAGTCCTGGCTTTCAGTGCTGGGCATCTAGAGAGAGTCTTTGCTAATAAAACAAGTGCCTGTTCCTAACAGGCAATTTAATTTCAAAACTAATGTAGGTTTTCATTAGAGAGGGGCTGACCCGTGGAGGCAATTGCACTAAACAATTTACTGATGTTAATTAACTGCTTGCAGCATTATGGTAAAGTTGCATTCAGTTGTTTTCATCACTGACCTTGCAGCACAATCAGCTTTTCAGGACAGGGTTGTGAATACTAAACAGCCTCCTACTGACAGAACCCAGAGCTAGGCTTCTAATTCCTTCCCAAAGAGCCCTCAGCAGAGCTTTGATTTTGCCTGGAAAGGAAGAGAAGGTGTCCTCCTGCAAAAGCTGCATGGTTTCACAAGCCTTCCCAGAACAAAGGTGTGCAGGAGGGGAGGGAAGGGCACTGACCCTCGTGAAGAACCCAAAGAATGTGAGGAAATGATGTCTGATTGGCTACACTTCATAAAAACAGGGAAATGCTTGTTTGTAGGTAAGCAATTAACTGAATCAGTTTGGGGCTGGCCTGCAGTAATGCAAACCTGCACATCAGGGAGGAAACCAGAAGTCATCTGGGCTAAGGGCTGACCTCAGCTCAGCAGGCAGCTCAGCAGACACCGTGTTGCATGTAGCTTGGTTCCAAAAGGGGGACAAGGGTGGGAAGGTCACTAACCCCCCAGCCTGAGCCCCGTGCCCCAGTCACAGGGGTAAACTGCTACGTGGCTGCACACCGTGGGCAAAAACCCCTGCCCAGAGCCTCTGAGCCAGGCACAGGGTTGGCTCCAACCCCAGCACAGCCAGGGAGGCAGCTCTGCGACGTGCCTGGGGCATCGCCAGGGGTTTAAGAGGTTTGGGGGAGTTTAGGAAGGATTAAGGTTGTTGGCACCGAGAGCTGAGCAGGGCACAGACGCTGCCCTACACACAAGGTGAGCCTGTCCCAAGAGGCAGGTCATAAATACAGCCTGAGCTGGGGTTCCCTGTGTGAAATGAGGTCCGTGTGAGCTTGGAAGGCACCTCTGCACAGCCAAAGAGCCAGGGGGGGCTGCTCAGGGCAGGGGCTGATGCAGGAGGCAGAAAGAGCAGCTCGGGTTGAGGGGAGATGCTGTAAAAAGCTGCGTGGAGCTGAGAGGTGCCCGTGGTGCCTTGGGAGAGCAGGATCCAGCTGCTGGCAGCAGGGCTTGGCTCTGGGTGGCACCCAGCAGAGTCATGTGTCTCCTCTTGAGTAAGGCCCCAGCCCAGGAGCCACACAGCCCGTGGGGACAAACACCCTCACTCTGAGTGGCTGCAAACATTTCCAGCCTGTGAAGTGTCACCTTTTGCTTGCAGGGTCAAGCAGCAACGCCTGCTTCTGGAACAGGGCTGGCCCACGGTGAGGGGTTCAACCCAGCAGAAGCATCTGAGCCCACGGAGAGGCACAGAACTGGAGTTCAGTCCCGGAGGGATGACCCTGATTACCTGTGGTGGTTGTTATAATTTATTCTCTTTTGTCCCCATTTCATACCAGCCAAGCCTCACACACCACTGCTGTTACTGAGCATCACTCCACCTCATCAGGGCTCTACAAGCAACCTCTGGAAGTGAGATTTCTGCTAGGAACTCTGATCAAAACCTTGCTTCCATGCCTGCCATGCATGTTACCCAGTACCACTTGCTGGTTTTGACTAAAACCAAGGGAAAAAAACCTCTCTTTCTAAAACCATGTTTCTAAGGTTCTATTTCAAGCCAAAAATGCTGTGAGAGAAACCTTAAATGCTCTCCTCCTTCCTCACTAGGCGAGATTCCCTTTGAGGCTGCAGCAGTCATCTCTCTGCCTTGCACAAGTGATGTGCAGCAAGAGAGCACCAGGTCCTGCAGCGCTGGGGCCAGCCGCGGGTGAGCAGGAGTGCTCAGAGGAGAGGAGCTTGTGCCTGGAGATGCACCATAAAACCACGCAAGAGCCGCCTTCAGAGGGCTGACCCCTTCCCTCAGAGCTGAATCTTTCATCCTCCCCTCCTCTTTCATTTGTACCGTGCCCTCGCTGCCTTTAAACTCAACCATTTGCACTTGAAAGCCGCAGCCTGGGGAGCGCAGCGGGGTGGGAACCGCTCCTGCTGCCTGCCCGCACATCGGGGGCTCAGCCCAGCCCCGGGAATCGCCCCTTTCTGGCTTGGGGGGGAGCCAGGAGGCAGCACCCAGCACAGCAGCTCTGCCTTTCCTCACCCACACGGCTCCTCCCCAGCCCTGCCCCGCCGGCGCACTCCCCAGCCCTGCCCCGCCGGAGCACCCCCTCCATGCCAGGCAGCCAGGACCATGGGGGGCAAACCCCTCCTGCTCCAACCTACCCACCAGCCAAAGACTCAGAGGAGATTTACCTTTGTTCTAGCCCAGCCTGCCTCTCTCCTCAGCAGCCTCCAGCAGCGAGCTGCTTGCTCCTCAGCCAAGTGCCCATGAGATCCCCAGCAAAACAGCCCCAGCTTGCAGGCCAGCAGAAGCCACAGCAGGGCCATGAGCTTCACTTTTATAAGGGGAAGAGCTGCTGGGCAGTCAGAAGAGCTACTGGCCATCACTGCTGTGCTCCCAGCCCACCACCACCACCAGCTGCTGTGAGGAGCTGCAGCCACAGCTACTCTTCTGCCAGGGAGGCAAGGGAAAGGTTGCTCCAGGCTGCTCCAGGCTGCTCCTGGCTGCTCCTGCCCCTTTGTGGCACTTGGAGGTACCTGGGAGATGGAGGGGAGAAAAGTAAGAACAGCATCCAAATCTCCCTCCAGGTTCAGCCAAGCTCCAGCCACATTCCCAGGTTCTTGTCTGGGTGCCTCTGAAAGAAGACTTTGTGCTGTTTAATTCTAAGCATAATTTGCTTGATTTGTGCCTGGAGGGCAAAATCATAGACCCCAGCCAAAAAAGCAGCTGTGAAGAGAGATTAGAATATTTCAGAAGTAACTTGAAGAGTCGGTACATGTGCCCTGGGAGGCTTAGTGCAGATCACACAGATGGTGTTTATTCAGTGCTGCAATGTTAGAAAGCACCCAAAGAAAACACTCAGCTTTGCATTTTGCATGGGGTGTTCATCTGCTTCTTAACTATCAGTCCCACACGGGCTCAGACATATCATTTCCATGTCTGCATGAGCCTGTCAGGACCTACTATCCCAATTAAAGGTGTTCCTGTGCACAGCTTTCATTACAAAGATCAAATTCAGGAGAAGTGGTTTGTTAAATTCTGCTGGTATCAAAGAATCTCAGCTGCACTGGGTCACAGTCTCCAGGAGAAACTGGTCAACTTAATGATAGACTTTGTCCTTGTGCAGCAGGTTTGGTGCAGGTGTC
>NW_008617444.1:306-2636 GCF_000691845.1 Merops nubicus | reverse complement strand
TGCAGGAGGTCAGGGAGGTGGGCTGGTTACTGCTGCCTCAACACATCTCCAGCTGGACAGCATCAAACCTGGGCTGTGAGAGGCAGGGTCCTGCTCTGTGGGGGAGGACTGTAGATGCCCAAGGGTTCTGAACCACATCCCAGCAGGGTTTGGGCAATAACAGGTAGCTGAGGCTCTGCCCTTTCTGTGCAGGACCTCAGGGTGGGGACTCATCCTGCTGCGTGCTGTGTTTAGTACACCAGGCTGCTGCTTCAGCTGAACTTCTGGGAGATGCCATAATCCCTGCAGGCGTGCTGAAAACCTGTGAGCTTCCTCATGGCTGTGGCAAACTGAGGCTTTGTGGGAGCAGGCACAGTAGAAATGCTACTGGGGTTCAGCTGGTGTCACCCTGTTCCAGGTCCCCACGCCCCAAGGCCAGGCACAGAGCTGAGCTCATCCCCCCCAAGCACCATGAGGACATCTCTCCAATGGCACCAACAGCCCAGGCAAGCCCTGGTCCTGTACAGTTATTAAGGATGAAAAAAACATGGGGCAGACTCTCAAGCACAGGAAAGACGTTCCCTGACAGTGGGTGTGCTCCTGCCTGCCCTCAGCCCGGGCTAGCTGCTGTGGAGACCTGTCCCAGCCTCTGAGAAGGTGACTGTGCAGCTGCTGGCCTGAGTTCTGCTCTGACCAACACCAGAGTGGCCAGGGTGATGCCTGTCCATGCCCAGGACAACCTCCTGCAGGATTTGACACGATACACTCTGAGTTTCTCTCTGTTGCCTTTTTTCCCTCTTGTTTCTGATGGAATTTTAATAGAAAACAGTCAGCTGTACCCCCAGACCTCACCCCTGCCTCTGCTGCATGTGCAGCACCTCGCTCTGGAGAACCAGCCACCTGCAGTACAGAAAAACCAGGCACCAAAGACAAGCTCCACCAAGGGCACTCAAGCCCTTTACTGCCCATCCCTGCTGCGTTCAAACCACCAGGGGTTTCCTGGTCTGGGTTTGTTTTGCTTTACTTGCCAGCGATGCAAATTTACCTGATGTCTTAAACCCCAGCCAGGTCCACTGTTCCTTTGCCCCTGCACTGGCTCTTCCACAGCAACCACCAGAGCAGCCTCCATGGGCCACTGGCCTACCCGTGGCAGGGCAGGGGGTGAGCACCCTCCTGCTGCCCAGAGAGCTCAGCTCTTCTTTCTTTCCAGATGCCCTTCAGCTCTGCAGAAACAGGAGGGTCCCTGTTCTTCCCTGCCCAGGGGTTTCTGCCTGGTGATAACATATCTGGCTTGTTCCAAGAACACCGCCCTAGCTGGAGATTAATCATTAACTCCTTATGGGCACTGCAGAGCAAACAGGGCTTGTTGTGGCTTATTAATAACAGCTCTGAGCGCAGACAAGCTGTGCTGAGGTGCTGACAGCAACCTTGACAAGTGCACATGGGGGAAACACGTGGGTCTGGAGCCCCAGAGAGACGCCTGGTGCTGCCCTGTGCCTCCTGCCTGGGCTGGGCACAGGGAAGAGATTCACCAGTCAGTGAGTGTTCAGTATGGGAAGAGGAATTTCCTTAATGACTTAGCCCAGAAGAAGAAATTCTGTAGCTAGTCTGACAGTTAACACTCCTTTAACAGCAGGAGAAGGTGCAGGGTGGTGGTCCTCCCCTGGAGGAGCCCTTCCCACATGCTGCCATCACAGTTTCCCTGTCAGATCCATTCTTGGAGAAAACGTCCCTTCTTGCTTCCAGTGCTGCTGCCCTGGCTGAATTTACTTGCTTTTCTGTTTCAAGGAGGTGGGGTCCCCAGATGTCTCTTCTCCAACAGCCAGGGTACAGCTGGGAACCTGGTGCAGGGGCCAGGAGGAGCATTCCCAGCCCGGCCGGGTGAGGGGACAGTGCACGGTGGAGTTGGGGGTAACATTGCTTGTTACTTCCTCTTAGCATCAGCTCTGGCAAAGGCAATCTGCCCCCACCCAAAATATGCTCTTCAGAGCCACTCAGGACCCAGGACCCAGCCCGACTGGCTCCGCTCAGGAGCAATCCTGCTGTGCCTGTCACTGCCTTTGACCTCGCCCTGCTGAGCCAGGAGTCCCCTCCTACATCACGGCATCATGACACTGCCTGTTTGACCCAATTCTCCAGAGATTCTGCTCCTTCCTAGCTGCACACGGGCTAAAGCCCTTGCTGGGGGGTGCAGCAGCCCCAACCCACATCCATCACCTTTCCTAAGGAGCCTGGGGGCTGCCAGGGCTGGGGGCTGGCATCCCCCCACAGCAAGCTGGCACCCGTGGCAGGGTGATGGGGACAGCCAGCCCAGCAGTGACACTCCATCGGGCTGTACACTCCTCGTGTCT
>NW_008617444.1:0-235 GCF_000691845.1 Merops nubicus | reverse complement strand
AAGACCTGTTGTCTCAGCGGGGCCCTGGGCACTGCCGGGTGTCCCCATCCCTGCCAACAGATCCACAAAAAAAAACAGCAGAGAGGAGCTCAGCCAGCTCCGTGCATGCCCAGGGCTCCAGGGCAGAAGGTCCAGGCTGCCCCAGGGGCAATCTCTGCAGCCCTGGAGCCAGCCCAGCTCTCTACCCGGGTAAAAGGCAGCGGTGAGCAGCGGCGCCGGGGGCCGGAGCAGGGCA
>NW_008617443.1:3657-3994 GCF_000691845.1 Merops nubicus | reverse complement strand
AAAAGCCTTCATCACCGGGGAGGGGGTACCCCCGCCGTGGGAGCTCCCTGAGACCCCGCCCAGGCACCCTTCACCCCCGAGCTCTCTGCCCCAAGATAGCATATCTACCCGCCCGCAACCTTAGCCCCACGTTTATGACTCCTGTCCTTCCGAGGCCTTCCCGCTGGCACCCAGGTGCCCGCCTGTCCCCAGGGTGTCCTCCTTGCCATCTGCTGCCCATGCCCTTCGGACATGCCGAGGGCAAAGGTGTTTCCCCTCAGCCTCTGCTTGGGATGGTGCCCAGAGTGGCTCTTCAAATGGCTAACTTTAACTGGCTAAGGGCTCTAGACAGGGAGCG
>NW_008617443.1:2464-3638 GCF_000691845.1 Merops nubicus | reverse complement strand
GCAGGGCCGAGGAGGTGAGCAGGGCATCAGGGGCTGAGCCTCTGCAGGGTACCTGTGCCCACTACTGCCCGAGTTTGCAGAGAGCCTGAGCTGGTTGCTGTGAGCACGGCTGGCACTGCTGAGGCTTACCCACCTGGCACGTGGGCTCAGGGCAGCATCAGAGCACTGCTGAGCCAGGCACCCTTGCATCAGCTTTCTAAGCACCCAAAACCCTTTTTGGGGGTCCTCCCGGTGTGTCCTCCCCAAGCTGCCTGTTCTCAGTCGCTGTTGTGTGGCTGCAGGGCACCAGCCAGCCATGGGAACTCAGCCGTGCCGGCGTCTCCATGACCTTATCGGCCCCGTGGTGCCTCCTTGGCAGGGCTGATCCGGGGAGCAGCCAGGGGCACGAGCAGGGGTGCATGGAACCATCCCGTGTGAGCCGAGGGGGTGCCTCTTACCTCCCGACCCCAACTGGGGTGCCCCCCTCAGCGCTGTGTCCACGGTGAGTGGGCAGAGAGGCCCCACAGGGCGGAGGAGCCTGCGGGCAGTGCGTGAGGGGAAAGGCACGCTGGGCTGGCACTGGGGCAGCCTTGCATGGCGCCGGCAGACTTTGCCCTCCTTTCCTCTGGGTGGGGTAGCACCCATGCTCTGGGCACCCCAGGACACCCATCCCTATGGCCTCTGGGCTGCAGCAAGGCTTGTGAAACTGCCTGGAGCTCACGGGTGAGGCTGGGAGCAGGTTTCTGCCCCATAGCTTCACACCTGGCTTTTGGGAGCTGCCTGGGCATATGCCGGGCAGGAGTGCCCAGCTATCCCCAGTGCATCTGAGCCACCACCAGCTCCTACCACCACCTGCCAGGAGGGTCAGGATCCAGCCAGACCCTGGCATGGGGGGCTCTGAGCTGGACAGCCCTGGGGACAGCCCTGGGGACAGCCATTGCTGCCTGTGCTCACAGCCAGGGCATCACAGCCAGGATGCAGGGCTGTGCTCAAAAAGCCCTAGACCCACCCCATGTCCTTAGCTTCCCCTGATTTCATCAGTCCTGGGGTGCCATGGCCATGGTGCCACTGAGGGCTGGCACAACCCCAGCCCTGAAGCTTTCCCCATCCTGGAGAACCCACACTGGGTGGGTGCCTGTGAGAACCCACTAGCCATGCCAAGGGTGCTGGGTTGCACACCAGCCCTGGTGCCCCC
>NW_008617443.1:2058-2319 GCF_000691845.1 Merops nubicus | reverse complement strand
CAGCGTGACACAACCCCCCCGGCCTGCCCACTGCCAGCCTGGGGGACCCCCCGCCCGCCTGCCCACCTTTAGAATGTCCCCCCAGGGATATGCCACAGGGTTTGGGGGAAGGTTGACTGGCTTCAGCCATGCGGAGGTGGGTACTGCTGCCAGGCAAGCTTGGTGCTATGGGACGGGGTGGCACATGGACACGGCGGTGCCAGATACCACTGCCCGCCCCAGGCACATCGGGCACCGGGGTGCTGGGACTGCCCAAGGGCT
>NW_008617443.1:0-1669 GCF_000691845.1 Merops nubicus | reverse complement strand
CGCTTGCAGCCCGGTTGTTGCAGGTGGGTTCGGTTGACTGCAAACAAGGGGCAGACGGATAGCAAAATCCTCCCCCCTGCCCCCAACCGGGCTGGACCCCATGGGGCTGGGCATCCTGCCAGGCGCCCCAACACTTGAGGCGGCCGCGTGGCAGCCCCTGGCACGGTCCCCAGAGGTGGGCACGGAGCCGGTTCAAGGGGCACTCAGCCGGGAGGCCCTGGGGCAGCAGTGGGGCTGGGGACGGCGAGCACTTGGCAGGGGGACAGCGCTCCTCGGGCGCCGGCTCGTTTCGTCTTGCAGAGGAAACAAGCTTTGCCCGAAGGGAGCCTTTGAACGTAGGGACCAATGCGGGGCTGGGGTCCTCCTCTGGCCGCTGATGCTGGATCTGGCACCCCCGAGGTGGCCGTGGCAGCTTGCTGCCTTCCCCCAAAACATTTCCATAGGGCGAGGAGTGGTTGAGCCGATGCTGAGCTGGAGTTTGGGGGGAAATCCATGCCAGAAGCGGGTCAGCATTGGAAATTAATGTGCTCGCCCTCCCCTTGCCTGCCTCCCCATGCTCCCTCTCGCTGCCTGAGCACAACCCAGGTATTAGACAGCAGAGAATCCACCCAGTGCCACTCAGACTTCTTTCCACTCCCTGCCAAGTTGACCCGGGCAGGAGCGATGCCCTGTGAGAAAAGCACCTTCACACTGCCCCCACGGGGAGCTGGCACGTGCCAGCAGGCCAACAGAGTGTGAACAGGACCCAGGCATCCAGGGTGGGCACCGCTGCCGGCACCTGGGCTGGACTACCCAAGTGCGGTGCCCACCCGTGGTGTTGCCCCTCTGTTGGGCATTGGCAAGGGCCATGCCAGGGAGGAGGGCGGCTGTGCCCCAGCCACGCGCTGCGCTGGCATGGCACAGCGGGTAGGCACAGCATTGGCATGGGGCTCACGTCGCCCCGACGTGGGAGCCTGGCAGGGCCCCCAAAGCCCTGAAACCTTCCTTTGTGCCGCGCCAAACTCTGGCACTTGGCATTCAGGTCGCGCTGGGGGGAGTGAGGCGGAAACCAAGCAACTGAGTCCTTGGCAGTGCCCGCTAATGTGGGACAAATGCCCCCGGCTCGGTAAGGAGGATGGGCACAAAGAGCTCCTGACCGGCACGGGGGCATTGCATGGACCAAATCCCCCCTGCCTGCGCCAGGCCACGTGCCACGGCTAGGAAGGAGGCACCCGAGGAGGAGGGGGTGCCTCCTATGTGGGCATGGAGCCACTTGCACCCCCTTGCTCCTCAATCTCCACCTCAAAGCCCGGGACAGCCCCATGCCCTATGCTGTGCCCCCCTCTCCCCTGGGACTTGGCTTATGCCCTGCCCCAAAATGCCCTCCTGCCTCCCTGCTGCCTGCTGAGAGCCGCCAGCTCACATCACATGTGGCCTAGGGAGGCTGCCTGCCGAGGGGCATCCCAGCCCTGCTTTCAGCGATGCCAAGGAGAGGCAGCTATGGAGCACCAGCACAGCCTCAGTACCAGCCCTCAGAGAGTCTCTCAGCCAGGCTGGCCATGTTCCCATAGCCAGAGGTCCTTCCCCACCCTCTGCCAGCCCAGCCCAGTGCCTGGGGCACCTGGGCAGGGCAGGGCACTGGTACCAAGTGGTGCCAGCTGCCTGCACTGGGTACATGGGTGAAACAATT
>NW_008617442.1:0-7385 GCF_000691845.1 Merops nubicus | reverse complement strand
CCGCCCCCGCCCGCCGCATGCGCGGGGGCGGCGACCGTTGTTCGTCCCGGTTTGGTCGCTTGAATTTGGGTTTCTGGCCTCGCCACCATTTTGTCCCGCGTTTATGGATCATTGCCAAGTTAAAATTGGGTGAGCTGGGAGGAGATATTTCAGTTATCAAAGCTTTTAAAGGCTTTGTAATGTAGAGGTTGAAGGTTCTTTACCTACCAGCTCTTCACAGGTTGGAGATAAGGGGGAGGGTGCGTTGTGACCTCCGTGGACACAGATGGAAGATTTTAAAACTTTAGTAATCGTTGTGCTGTTCAGAACCAAACTGGATGGCTCTGTGAGGGGAAAATGATGGCAAGGATAAGGTTGGAAGGATGTTTTCATCAGCAGGACATGAGCTTAAGAGCAGGAAGCCCGTGGTCAGCTCCTGATCCAGCCTTGAAGAACCTTGGTGTTTCATTCATCAGTTCCACGCTTCCATTGGTTTCCCTTACTACATCAGGGACGTAAATGAATGCCAGTAATAATAGCAAGCTACTGAAAGAGAGGGGTGCTGAGGGCTATCTGAGTATCCAGAAAGATGGCAGAGTTACAGTGCATGACCCCTTGACCAGTGTGCTTCTGTGCCTAAGGTGGATTTCAGCTCACACTGCATCTGAATATGTGTAAATTCGTAGGAGGGGAGCAGACAGCAGAGGAATTTGAATCCTCACCTGTTCTGTGCACAGCAAACACAAGTGAAAAGGCAGGGCTTGAAAGCACAGGGCTGTGGGGGATCGCCTGCACCTGTGTGCTCCTTCATGTCTAAATTCAGCATTACTTAAAACCTTCTGTTGGTGGTGCAGCAGCACAATGGATTTTATCAGAGCTGAAATAGAGAGTGGGAGGTGGCTGCTATCTCCTGCACGCTGTAGTTAACCTGCATGCTCAGAAGGTTTAATCTTTAGCCTTGAGGGATTTTATCTTCAGGTTTATGGGGGGGACACAGCTCATAACTGTAGTGTGCCCTAGGGCAGGAGTGCTGCAGCCCAGCACAGACATTGAGAAACTCTTTATGTACTATTTTTACTTAGAATTGGGCTCCATCTAGTGATCTGCTTCTGGAAAAGCCCTTGTGTGCAGGCTTTGTGCTGTTGGTTGAGTAGCCATTTGTATCTCCAGAGCAGGAAAGCAACACTGAGAAGTGTATGGTGGAGACATCACCCAGAGAAACGGGTCTCAGCTGGCAGCTCTGTATTTCTGTGCTGTGGAAGCAGCACGGGGGTTCACACCAGTGCAGGCACTGTGGTGTTCACGGGGCATTGCATTCTGATGCAGTGGGTTTCCACCCGAGATCCATGATGCTCTTTTCACGAGTCCTACAGGACTCTGAAAGATGACAGTTAAATCGAAGTAGCTGATGTGTATGAGAATTAATAAAAGGAGTTTTTATCTTCCTTGGAAACCTTTTTAGGGGACCACCTCAAAAAAAAAAAATATTCAGGCTGCTACTTGGGCGATTTTATCTACAAAATTAATGACTGGTTTTAAGTCAGGAGCGTTCAGTAGTACTTCTTCATTCTACCGGAATGTTTTGTCCCTTGCTGACATGGTAACACACTAAGTGGGAAACAGAACGATGTGCCTGATTTGCCCATGCCCCAGGCCTTGTGCAGTTGGTTACCTGTGTATGGTCAACAAGTGGCTGCCATTCCAACAAACTAGTTGTTTACACCCAATTTGTACTGATCTAAATGGCTCTCCAGGGTTCAGTGTTGAAGAACTGGGAAACTGCAGAGGCAGTAACAAGAAATATTGTTGATTGATATCGTTGAGTCATAGGCTTTAAGTATGACAGGCATCAAAGAACACTCAATAAAGTCAGGGGAGGTGAGAAAAGTCAGAACTCGGGAGCCAGTTAGTCCCTTAGGAAAGTTTTCTAGCACAACAGCACCATCTACTGATAAACGGGTGTTGGAGAAGACAGGTAGCCAGAGGCCCCTTTCCACGGAGGGCAGGTTACACTGCTTCAGCTGTACAGTCGGACGTTTCTGTAATCTTGTGGAACTGCTGTAAATGAAAAATGAGATCCAAAATCATGACTCTTGAAAGAGCACTGTGTGTCTGGAGACTAGATTTGCCTTTGCTGGAACCCTGTACATGTAAGACTGAAAGAAAGTTGCCTCTGGCTGCTGTGTGGCCATAAGGCTGTCGCTGACACTTGCCACGAGTTGTAGTGTAAGGAACAGCATGTGACCAAACAAACGATAATAAGCATCTCTTCCTTCTTTAGATGGGCCATCTCGTTATTTGAGTAGGGGCACACCAGTTCCTGGAATTGACAACACACAAGAGGGTGCTGAACCTACTGCCGTGGTTTTGATTTACCAGCCTGGTGTGGAGCAACAGGGGAGTCTGCAGGATGGGGGTGAGCTGTGCCATAGATGCAGGGCCATCCCAGCTCGCTCCATGAGACATAGGAGGTGCAGGACAGGAATGGGCTTCATTTCGAGCTACAGAAAAAACCCAAGCCCTTTGGTGTTCCTGTAAGGAACTCACCACATTTGTTCTCCCTAGGTTTGCTGGCATGTGGTGACCTAGAAGATGATGGCAGTGTGGCATCTGTTAGGAGCTTTTCTGCTTGTATTAAATGCTGTGTTTCTGCAAAAGCTGTGTTCCTGAGTGGCCTGGAAAGCCACCCCAGGACTGACAGACAATGCTGCCGTACCCATTAGTGGCAGGATCTCTTTCAAAGAAAGAGATTAATTTCTTGTGCTCTACTGCAGCATAAAATGAAGCACCATCATCTGCAGACTGATTGGAAGATTTGCGATCTTTTCTTTTTTCTCTCTGCTGAAACAGCAATGTGCAAGCAGTATGTCTCTGATTCCCTCTCTAAATAAGCTGTGTCCCAGAGCTCGTCCTGCTCTGCACATCCCTGGACAGCAACCCTTAGTGATGGAGCCTCCCAAGATATTCTTGATGACCAAGACAAGGTATCTGTAATAAGGTGTCTGATTCCAGGAATATAAAATCAACTGTTCTACACTTTCCTGTATTTCTATAGAAAAAATACCTGCTGCGTATGTACTAACAGTGAGTAATCTTGAGGAACTAAGTCAGGTATTAGGACATGCGCTCTATATTGTGAGACTGGTGCTGTTGAGACTTCCTTTTCCTTCACTAGCAGATGGTTCATAGCTAGAATTTGTAATTCCTCCTAGAAACTACGTTACGTTCCCAGGTCAGGACAGAAGGTGTTGAGAATAAAAGATAAATTGTTCTAGTTTGGTGATCACAAAGTATCAGGTAAATGTCATTGCCTCTGAGAGAGCTCTATAAACCTGTTCTTACCTCAGCCGTGTAGAGAATAGAGCTGGCGGTTTGCTGGTGACCTTTCCTAGTGGTATGGTGAATAGGAACCATTTCAGTATCTGTCTTGTTGTTGGGCCTCCCTTCCTCCCTTCCTCCCTTCCTCCCTTCCTCCCTCCCTTCCTCCCTCCCTCCCTCTTTTCTTTATGATGTCTGAGACAGATACCTCCAGAGTTGAACTGAAACACAGTCAAAACCCCACATATATAGTCTGTTCTAGACCACTCTGTACGTGACAGACTGAAAATCCTACAAGAAGCTTTTCTTCTCCTCCATATCACAGTTTTGTCCTGTAGAGCTGCCCCTTCTTTCTTTTAATATCGCAGACACACTTCCTGAAGAACTTCTTGAGAGTTTTAATAAGGTTGTCACAACCACCCAATCAGACAAAGCTGTGTCCTCACTTCAGCCTGACAGGACAGAGGATTTTCTCTTTGGTGACATCTATATAATACATCCTAGAGAATGGATTTCTCATAACACCAGAAAAAAAAAAAAAAATGGCTGTTACTCAGAGGAAGCAATGCTTCAGTAAAACAAGTCACTGTATTTTCAGCTGATGGTGATAACTTCTTTATTGTAGCCGATACCGACTTCCACAAGACATTGCTATCAAAGGACTAACCTACATGCAAATCACTTTTGTATGTAAACAAACTTGGGTAGCTGTAACATTCAGGTAAGTATCACTCCTCCAAAATGTGCCATCCCTCAAAGAACATTCAATGACATCAGCTTTCCTAGCTCTCCAGTGAGAACAGATTCAGATGCTTTGTTTCATTTTTGTTAAGAAATGGGATGTTTGAAGGTCTGAAATGTCTTTGATCCTAGATATTACTGTTACTGAATTGCTACAGCATGGCAAAAAGGCAATGAAAATACCCAGTGGGATAGCCAAAATAAACCTTGTGTGTTTAAAGAACAGTGTTCTCCGTGTGTAAACCAGGTTTCTGTGATCTCCCAAGACATGATACAATCGGGAACAGGGCTTGCAAACTGCCTGCTGGCTAAAGCAGGAGGTTTCACAGGGTTAACACACTAGCTTAAGAGAAAAGGGGCTGCTGCCCCAAAGCTTATTGCAAGATTAGGGCCACATTGTTTGGTTATTTTCTCATATAAGCTACTCTGCTAGTTTGGGAAGGCAGGCATAGCTGAGCTACTAAATTCTCTCTTGAAGTAAGTTGGTTTGTGTTGTTGCTGTTGGGGATTTTTGGTAAAAACAGGATTAATATTTAATTTACAGTTTTAGGGATTTTTGTGAGGATGAAAGAACTCTCACTGTAGCGGGCTTTTATCCTGTAATAGTACTGATTTTTTTTAAAACTTCAAAAAGCAGACATCAATAAATAAACAAAAACATCTTTTCCAATGAAAAATGTCCCTCAGCTCAAAAAGCTGCAGTGGGCCTGTCAGCATGTCTTCCATCTGTATCTGTCTCCCAAGGACGTCAGTGTGGCTCGACCTGGCACGAGCGCAAGGATCCACAGCGCAAGGTTTTGATCACGTGGGAGGCAATGCCCAGGGAGACCTAAAACTGGCATGTGAAAGCAGACGTTGTGGGAAATGCCCCCAAAGCCAGACAGGGACACCTACAGCCAAGGTGACCACACTGGCACCGTGCTTGCTCATGTTTGGGATGTCAGAGGTGTTGGAGTTAAATGGTGAACCCAGTGGTTAACTCCAGGATGTGTTTCTGGAGCCAGCATGCTTGTCCATCCCCCAGAGCTTGTCAGAGAAATTATAAAACTTTAAGCAGGTAAAGAGAAGGATATTGCACAAATTAATGTTCTTGGCTCCATACAAACTGTATGTGGATGGCATGGCCAGGATGTACAAGCACAGGAACTTCTCAGTGGGTTCCCAGCGTGGGCCTGCAGGTACAGTCACCTCAGACACCAGACCAGGTCACTCAGCAGAGCCCTTTCACTAGTACAGCACCCAAACCAGTCTGCTCTGGGGCTGCCCAGCATGGTCAGAGTAACACTGAATAAAAACCATCAGCTGAGCAGAATCAGGAGACATGGCCAGAAGAGATTTAGAAGTTTAGTACAAAAGCATGTGATACTTTTGGCTGTTCCTTACAGTATCAGATTGCCACCTTGTTACTGTCTTTGTCACTGATTTTAAAGATTTTCTTCATGTGATATTTGTGTTTTGCCTGGGGTAGAGATATACTTTGCACTCATACAGCTCATATAGGAAAAAAAAATAGCACAAAAAGCAAGGGAAAATATTTGCTTTTTGTTCCTCAGCTGTGGTCATCTTTGTGTACAGTGAGGCTGTTTGATCCTTGGGCTGGTGCTGGAAAGGCTTTTTTTGGAGTTTATGGTGGGTGAAATTACCGCAGGGTTGGTGTAGGGCCTTATTAACTATGATTCACACTGGATTTTTAAGATCTTTGCCCTGTTTAAACTTACTACTGGTTGCTGGTAACATGCTGAACTTCGCTAAGAGTTATATATAGACAATACTATGCAGTGAACCCAAGCAAGCCGAGCTTTCAGTAAGGTATCATTTCAAGCAGTGATGTGAAAAACATGACTTTGTATTCTACCAGCTGAACTCTTCTCAGTGGGAGACTGTAACTGAGGCACACAGAACCAACTAACTTCACACAAAAGAATCCTCATCTTTCTTCTTTCCATGCAAAGCTTATTTTGTAAAAACTCATTCTTGTAAATTAGAAAGAGTCATAATTTCTTAATGAAATTCCTTGCTCCTGACACACTCTGTAAAAAACAGTAACTCCTTAAGCAGACATCTGTTTGGAATTTTTGCAGTGTTTAATATTTCCCAGAACAGAGCCATAAATTGCCTTTGGCTAGCTGTAATGTGCTAGCTGTTGTAACTTTGGCTTGCTATGGACAGTTGTAGACTTGTGTGTAAGAGTTACATGGAAAGATCAGAACTGGGGCTGGGAATGTGAGCTATAAACATGTGTGAGTGTATTTCGCAAATCATAAATACAAAAGAGAGCTGAGAGACGGAGAATTTTTCTGGAGGATCTAGCCCCCAGTAACTGTGAGCTAGAAAGAGGACTATAGTTACCTGGTGTAAGGAGAAGGAAATTGCTGTCCAGGACAAATAAAACAGCAACTACAGGCAGAAGCCATGGGAAGGAGAATAAAAGCAAGCTGCTGACTACAGAGCAGTGTTATTGAAGGTTTGCAACCTGGTAGCTTACAGTTACGTATATGCTTCCCTGAGATTGCCACGGTGGGAGGTGGTGCAAAACCTAACACGGCTGGCAACCAAACCTGAGAAGGAAAGGTTGGAAATAGCTGTGTTCCCCAGGGATTTGATTAGCTCAGAATAGGTAAGCTAAATCAGGGGACCAGACCCCTCAGTTGCAGAACTGCAGAAAGCTTGGAAGGGAAACCTGAGGCAGAATAGCTGTAGCATCACATCACATGGTGATCTGCTGCAGATCTGCATCCTACTATGTTGAACTACTTTTTATCCCTTGGAGAAAGGACTCATTAGCCCTTTTAATTATTTTCCTAACCACTAGAACTCCAGATGCCATTATGTTATGTAAAAAGACAAATGTATTTTTAACTCATAAAGCATGTGAACTTTAAGCTCTTTCCAGTGATACAAGTACAGCTCCATTTCAATGCATGACTCATCTTCACATGTAGGAAAAACTCAGCATTTCCCATCCCTGTAACTACATTCTGTGCACCAGCAATGAGCGACAGTTGCTGTGGGAACCGTCACTTTTAATATCCCGACTGTGCAGACGCAAGTGCAAAGAAACACCGACTGCTTATTGGCAGAAAAAGGTTGCCTTTAATAACAGCACCAACTGTTGCAGTCGTCGCAGCACCTGGAGGGTCTCATTCTGTCCAGTATGGGTGAATGCTCTTCTCCACGGCAATAGCCTTACTGGTTAAGACGGGCTTTAGAGAGAATGCGTAAATCCTTCCCCTTTCCTAAAAAGCTCGATCGGGGGCAAGGGGCCGGCCCCGGCCCCGCCACCCCCTCTAGCAGGGCCGTTTAGCCCCAAAAAACGCATAACGTCACCGATAAAAGCGCCCGCTCGT
>NW_008617441.1:0-221 GCF_000691845.1 Merops nubicus | reverse complement strand
AGAGGGACAATCAGATTTACTGGACTGCATGGATCTTGTGGCCCTGCACACCAGACCCACAGAAGTAAGTCAGTACTGAAATACAGTTACCCTCATGCCATCCAGCTATAGTGTTTGACTGGGATGCTACCAGAGCAGAAGGTGACACGTGCCAAGGAGCCCCCACCATATAACAAACTTCCAGATGAGGAGAAGCAATATGCCCTGTTCACTGATGGGTA
>NW_008617440.1:0-15410 GCF_000691845.1 Merops nubicus | reverse complement strand
AAGAATGAGGGCTCGCTTCACACAATTGTAAATGGTTTTCCTTCCTCACCTTATTTTGACTTCTCTTTAAAGGAAAAGAAAGAAATGCAAGACAAAGTCATCCTAGTTTTAGCTGTAATATATATCCAATTGTTGCGTACATCTAATATATCTAATACGTATGTATCTAATAGCATCTGTTGTATATACGTCTGTCCTGGTTTGGGGTAGAACAGAACTATTCTGTTCAGTGATTTTACTTTTCAGCTAATGCTTCTTATAACTAGCTTCACTTTCTGAATTCAACAGCATATTTTCACAGACGGTGTCTGCTTCTAGCAGTGATAACACTCCATGTTTAGGGTTACCACCAAGGACTGGTGTGCAGACCAAGGTCACTGCTAAATCCTGTGCACCACACTGGGGAGTGCAGAAAGCAAAAGGCTGCACCTGCAGGGAGGAGCGGACAGGACAGGCCACCCTAAACTGACCCATGGGGTATTCCATCCCATATCGATCATATTCAGTATAAAGCTGAAGGATCATGAGGGCCAAGTTCTCTTTTGGTTCTTCTTCAACGGCCAACATCTGAGGAGGACTCTGTCCATTTTGCCTTTGATTCTGATCTGTGTGTTCCTGAATCCAGTTCCAGAATCCAGCTCCTGTACCCAGTTGCTGACTGCCTATGAGTCCAGTCTGGGACATTTCCCCATGGCCTGCTCCACAGCATCACAGATGATAGTGACGTATTGGCATCAGAGGGGAGTTGGGTTCAATACTGGTTTTACAGTAATTTGTATGTATTCCATATTATTCTTATTCTTATTCTTATTCTTAAAACTGCTTTAGTTTTCTATTCTACTCTACAAGTCTCTCTCCCTTATTCCCTTTCTCTTCCCCTTTTGGGGGGGAGAAAGGTTAACAGAGAGCATCTGTTACAGGTCTGGGGGAAGTCCTGAACCTCAGCTGTGATAACATCTGATATCTCAACCTTAATTAATATATAATGAATATATATTTACAAACAGATGCTAATGTATTAATGTACTAGTATATATCTATAGTACATATAGTTAGATAGTCCTAGTGTTAAATGTCATCAACATTATTGAAGCAGGGAAATGGCAAAAGAATTAATACTGAAAATGACATGTAAAAAACAGTGATGAAGAAGACATCATGTAGACTGTAATATCAGCTGAATAACTGGATATGTGAAAACACTGTGATGACCATTTTGTTAAAGAGGATGAAGATACTTTGGTCCTGTTTCCATCTTTATCATTCCTTTGCATACTAAAGATTTTGCTGTATTAGTGGTAAACAAAAAGTTATTTAAAAACAAACAAACGAACAACTTCACTTCTGCAATGACAGGCCAGATACCTGGTTTTAAGACTTAGAGTAGAAACTATTGTTCTGATAGTTGAACTCTATTTTTGCATTGCGTTGACATCACAATGTGAGCAATTTCTTTCCTTTCCTCTAAATTGAACTATTGATGACCTGCCTGGGTGTGCTTTCAACAGAAAAATACAGCAATGAACAAAACTGTAAATAACTGCTGTTAAAATGCATAAAGGTCATTTTGTTACTAAAGCCATCTGGGTTATTATTTAATTTACTTCTACCCCTGCTTCCTAAGGTTGAAAACTATGCTGTTATTACAATAGATTAATCTTCATTTCAGTGCATTCAAATTCAACCTGCTTAATCAATGTTTTTGTGTGATAAAAGAACTTCAGAACTCCTGCTTACACTTGTCTCTTACTCATTGAGTGTGTATTAATGGAGGAGATTTTTAAAAGTTATTGGCATATACCATCAGAATCAGCCAAATTACACAATAATCAATGTAAAATAATTGATGGTGGTTCTCAAATAAAGTTAGAATGCACAGCAAAAGAGTAATTTTTTAAAATTAGAAGAGCAAAGAAGACAGAGAGGCATGCTGAGATGAACTTAAAAGGGAGATTTCAGAATCTAGCAACATTAAGTACTAATGTAACTGCTTGCTAAAGAAGTAAGAACTGCAGAAATAAATGAATTAAATTGCCTAGAGCATGAAAAAACTTTGCAGACCAGAAGTATATGAAAGGCACTCTTGACAGCTTATTAGGCCTGAATTTCTACATGAAAAATGGACCAAATCCTCAATGACTTCAGCTTACAGTTTCCAATCAGAAACTTCCTGAGGTTTCCAAGCTACAAATCTTTCCATATGCTTAGCCTGATATGCATAGCAATATTTTAAATACAGGTGTGCCACGCTAAGACAATATTTCTTTCTCACTTGTTATTCTTTGCGTATTCTTCAAAACTCATGTGTGTGGGCATTGATATCCTTACTATTTAAACTTAAGAGCTTGCGTATTTGAATGCTACAAGGTATCAGCTTCTTACTGTTAACATTCTTTATACACTCTTTTCTTATGTTTTCATTTTTTTCCTTATAGTTCTTTCATTTTGAATCTGGACACCAGGATTCCATGACAAAACTATTCTGTTGTGAAGATTACAACTCAGAGGTTATTGCTCCCATTTAAAAAGCACTGCTTTCTAGGTATAACTTTATTTTGCAGTCTTCAGTCATTTTATGTTACATTCTTCTGCTTTCACACCCTTATTTTCACAAAAGAAAAGAGAAAATTATAAAGATAATTAGTAATCTGGAATGTAAAAATATATGAGATATGAAACCCAAGCTTTTCATTAACCATTGGTAAAAAAACATTTTAGGCCTAACACAAAATGATAATGTCTTTTCACAACAAGTGTTTTATATCTAAATCAAAGAAAATAGATGAAATGCCAACTGATTGGTATCAGTAAACATCATGAAAAGAGACATCTTGATAAGTCACTTTATCCTTCATTTGATGAAGAGGATAGATAATGGGTTTGTGATATCAGGAAAAGAAAACTAAACAACAAAAAAAACAAACCAGAAAGATAGGGGAGAAAGAGAGATGAAAGAGTAATAACTCAATGAAATGTCATGCCTTGAGATAGCCATTATGTCACTTATATGCAGGGTAGGTATGTGGGATTTAGTTTTGTTTTGTTTCAAATCACTTTTTTTTTCTAATGGCACAAAAAAATACCAAGAAACTATTACTTTATTGTACCCATACTTTTCAGGAGAACAAGAGTACAGAGGACCAACAAAACACCTACATTCCTGAGCAAAGCCACTCTTTGTTCCATTCTTCTCTTTTACCCGTGGATGCAGGAAAAGATGTGGAAGAGTATAGCCTGTTCCAAACTTTTTATTTGATGCATCCTCAAAGTACCTGGAAGCCTGTTGAGACTTTGATACCAGTTGTCATAGACCTGAGGATTCCCTAAGCTCAGGGGATCAAATGTACTCTGAATGAATAGAAAATATATTTAATTCTATTCCTACCACACTGATAAACCTCATGCCTTTGGGGACCAATGCAGAAACATCCTTGCTCATTTTGAGCCAGAGTCACCTTGTACCATGTCAGTATGAAGTCTAGGCAGAGCAATCTTATGTTTTCCTGCTGTGGGACAAGCTGATCATGGGGTTGGAGAAAGGTGAAAGAACAAAGGTTGAAGAGGTTACAGGGGTGAAATAGGTAACTTACATTACCAGTACAAGACTTTTTTCGGTCAGATGTTTTGAATTCACAGTGCTAGATGCAGAACTAACTGTGGCTCATAGCAACTGTAGCCTTGGAAATTACCTAAGTGTTATTTCTAAAACCCTCTTAGTTTTTAAACAAAATTATTGTCCTTTAGTAATGTAGCACATTGACTAGCATGTATGGAACATAACACATAGGTACTGTTGTAGATGTTGCTGACTTCAGCCTCATACATTATTTACCCAAGAACTTTTCCATTTCCAAAAGTTACATTGAATCTCATGACATAAGTGTACGTGGCAACCATGTTGAGATGGTTATTTAAGGTGTTTTTCCTCTAGGTAGGAAACTTCACAGATAAGAAAATGCTTAGGCTATCTATAATGTAGTCCTGTCAGATTTACAAATTAAATTCATGTAGCTTGCCATAATTTCTTTAAGGATACTACATTTGCTTTAAAATGAGCTAGGGGAAAAATGAGAATGAGATAGGGTAGCCTAATAGTTGAGAGAGGGAGGTACAAAGAGAGGAAGTAATTTCATTATTATGCCATGCCTGCTGAGCTGAATTTATAAAAATACTCACAAGCACAGGTTTTCTTACCTTTTATTTATCCATTTCTGGGAACATTCTGTGCACTATTCTTCCAAGCAATATACATTCTTCTTTGGTTTCTTAACTTCTCTTCTACGGGCCAATGCGATATAGTTAACAGCAAGCGAGTTTGTGAAGAATAAGACAAACATTAAGAAAATCCATATATGAAACAACAGAATTAGATTTGTTTTTCACAAAGGATAATTCACAAAAATAAAAATATATCCAAAGTGTAGCTGATGAGGGTGCCAGTTTGGGTCATTCTTTTATACCCTGCTTACCAGATGTTGTCTATGATTCAGTAATTTATAGTTCCTCTAGCAACCATAGCAAAATATGGTACATTTACTGTAATACTAGGGAAATTAAAAAGACAAACTCCAGTATATTTGAAAAAAAAATAATTCAGAAAACACCTTTCATAAGTGTAGATACATAGTTAGCATCTTGCACTTATATATATATGAGAAAGCATGTTTCTGAAACTTTTCAATACATGCAGAATTCAGCGGATTAAATTTTGATAGAATACAAGACTGTAAAAGTCTTCAATGATTCAATGTGCTCACATTCATGAAAATTTGCACAGAGTTCACAAGATCAAAATCTACCGCAAATAAGCCTTTCCTCTTCACTTAGATATTCAGAAAAAAATCTAAGATAAACAGCCCATGTAAGGATTGGTCATATGAAACAGCAGAACATTTTAGACATTACTGAAAGAGGATTCTTTATGGAGTTTGCAGTTGTGTGCTAGCAATCCAACTACAGCCCAAGCAACAGTTCCTGCAAAGGAGCACAAAACACTTCAATGTGTGATGTAATTAAGACAGCATGTGTCTTTCAGCAAGGATATATTCAGTACCTGACAGTGAAATAATAATGTAACATACATTGAAATATTTGCTGAGACAGTGTCTAAAAGTTCCTGCAGTGTGGAAAAAAAACATGATTTATAACACACAAAAAATACTTTTATCTTTCAGCTGTTATTTGAATATTAGTCCACACAGACTGCTTCTAAGATAATTCACCAAAACTAGCATCAAAAAGTTTTAGCTGAGGTCAAAACCTTGGAAATATTTATGATAAAAAACAAGATTTTGGTAGAGTTGCCTTGAAGTGACATAGCTGAGCTTTAGAAGACACAGTATGTTTAAATAATTTTCTACCTTTACATATCATGAATAAATAAATGATCTTGTGCACTTCTAGAGCATCAAGAATCCTTCCACAGTTTTGTGTCTTTTTTTTTGTGTGTGTGTTTCTTTAGTCGTACAGAGTTAAAACATCTTCCAGGTGAGGCTGAAGAAACAAATAATATTTTAAGAGCATCATATGCATGGTATGGATGTGCTATAATTTCATTCAAAGTCTCTCATTGCCTCTATCCTTCCAACAGCTAAGAAATGAGTAGGGGATGGTAGAATGGGGTATATTGGGGAAAAAATTCTGCTTTTTGCAGTATTTAGGCAACCAAAACCTTCACTAACACGAATAAATGGCATTTCACATATATAGTGGACTTCAAACGGATTTCAGTAGCAGTCTGACCGAAACCAACATTTTCAGGAGGGCTGGCTAAAGCAACTGGGTTAGCTAAAGATTATCAGTATGACAGATTAATTGCTTGTTAGAAAGTCAAAAAAGGATTCCCAGCCATTAGCCTCATGCTCAACAGTTCACATAAGACATTTTGAAGGGTAAAGTTTGGGGCATGAAGAGTGCTGTATGTCATAGATATGTTCTCTCAGTAATGGATACTGTAATCCTACCTGACTTTTAAATTGTGTATAAACGCATGCCAGGATAGGAAACTGCCCCTTTCTGGCTACGTACCTGCAAAAGACCCATGTTACTGTCCCAGTTGTCTCATTGAAGAGGGAGGACCATTTATCTGACTTAGTTGGGGCATGATATGTTTCCTACCCCTGGAGCAGGACAGCAAATTAAATTGGCTCTGACAAATTGAAGCAGGCTCCTTGTGGCCTTTTAGTGAAGGCTGAAATTTCAAAAATTGATATATATTATAAAAGAGTATTTTGGTTCAGATCAATATCCTCAGTACACAGATGTACCCAAAACTGTTTTGCATGCCCAGATGGGTACTTTTGTGCAAATATTGATGCCGTCATGTTTGAATATCCAATCTTGTTATGCAAACATTGGTACTGAGAATGCAAAAGACAGTGTGTACACAGTCCTAGCATGGAATTTTAAGACATTGATGATTTGGCCCTTAGGGTATTTGTGTTTAGTGCAAGTTACTCATTCCCCAGAGCAGAAGTTTTATAAGTATTTTTTTTATAATAGATATAAATGTTATTCATGTGATGTTTAGTGCTAATATTAGACATCAAAAGAGCACCAGATGCTGAGCTAGATATTTTTCTCCGTAGTTTAAATGTTTCATTAGGGGAAAATGTCTAATCTCTTTGATTTTTTTAAAGAGAAAATATTAACAACTTAAGAGACAGGTGATCCACTATCTCCCTTTGTACAGGTGCAAGATTTTATACCTGTTATATATGTACATGATAAATAAAATATAAAATCCTATTTAGAACAGACCAGATGTGGAATTTGCCCATGTATATTGCTTTGTTTGTGATTTTACCAATGCAAAAATCAGGAACAAGGACCAAACAGCACTATACACTGCCTCTCTCCTCCTTGTATCTTCCCCAGTTAAGCTGGTACTGTTAAGTATCAGTTCTATGCCTGCTCTTCTTATATCTTCTGCCACAAAGTGAAGACTAGGTGAGGCTTGTGTTTTATTCTTCTCAGCCTACTAGGTGCTAAACATTTCTCCTGGTCTAGCAGGATGGAGGTCAGTAATAGTCTCTGGTACTTAGTCCAGGAACTCATTTCCAGTTGTGAGAATCTTTTGGAGAAACATTCCCTACCTGAAGCTACTAGGATGAGGTGAATGTGAATAATAGAAAATAGAGCAGATATAGGTAATTTAGTCTTTGAAAGCCAGATGAAATACTAAAAATCAAACCAAATACTTTCTCTTAGAAAGCGCCAGATGACATGGGGCAATTTATTATTAACTTTCCTTAGTGTTCACAATTTATTATCCTTGTAAATATCTTTTCTGAGCAAGATACTTTCAAAAATTAGCATGCAGGAATGAAAAATGAAGCAGTTTGTAACATTTTTAAGAATGTCTAGATGTTGCTTGGATAAATATCTGCATAATTTGAAAACATGTATTTGGAATAAGAAAAAAAATACTAGCCTTGAGCTAACAGATGACTTTTGTATGTGTTCACTGCTGATTATAATGACTGCTAAAATAACAGTTGCATCAAAACACTATTTTAATTAAAAAATTTCTATTTTCTAGGCTGACCTTCACCTGCTAGGTCTGACTACAGTTATAATACAAATTACAAACAAACCAACTTTTTTTTTCCTTCTACATTCTGTTTGTGACTGGTTTTGTATTATGTTTTTGCCACTACTGGCGAGAGGAAATTATCTGAGAGGAACAAGGTGATTTCTAAGAGGTCAGTCTATTTAGGGTATGAAGGTGATGCTGGGCAACCACTGTGGTCACTGTAACACAACTGAAACATGGCTTAGAGTATATCCTCAATTCTGCCACCAGTCAGGCAGGGGATCAGGGGAGCAGATAAATGTCTCAGAGATACCATCTTTTCACTGTTCTGGGATTTGCATTGAAGGTGCAATGCAGTGCACTCAATTGCATTGAGTTTGAGTGAGCCTGATCCTCTGTCTACTGTAAGAAAATGTAATCTCTTGTTAGAATAATCTGAAATCTGTTTATCAAATGCCATCTGCAAAACTCCATAATGTGATCCCCTTGGACACTCAAGCTTCCTTCCAACTGCAGGCTCTGCTGGTTACTCTCTGTTGCACCCCCTGAGGGAGCCGATAAACTCGATGGCAGCAGTGTCCGGTGGTGTCGGGATCCTTGAGAAGGACAGCAGGGAACAGGGAAATCTGCTCCACAGCCATCAGTATTCTAGCTGTGTACTGGTAGAAGGCAAGGAAATTCAGGCTTACAGATTTTGCTAGCACTGCCATTGTTGTAAGAGAGGCATTTCATCCTGTTAATATGCTTCTAGAAAGATGTTATTTTTATATGCAGGCATAGCAATTTGGTGTAGTGTGAATGAGCAGGCCTGTTGATGTTAACACCCAAATATTTTGTGATCAGATGATATTCCAGACACCCTGTGACTCTCCCTGTAGGTCTGACAGTCTGTTTGCCAGTTGTAGAGGGAGATGTGTCTTTTGTTTGACTAGAAGTGCTGCTGAGTAACAGTTGTACTGAGTTATCAGACATTTTTTTCCCCCCTTTCAAGAAATCTGTTAATCCTCAAGGCCTCTGAGGTACTTTTTGTCTATACTGGTAACAGAAACTAATTCTAAAGACTTAATCCCATTGGCCTGTGAGGAAACCCATGCTTACTGCCTTTGTTGTATATGACTGTTTTGTTCAGTGTATGAATAATTCTGAAAGAGTAATAGCATGGAGGATTTAAATATTCTAATAACTGCTTTTAGAATAGTACAGGTTTCACATTAGGAAAGTTGCATAGTTTTTTAAAAATTCACTGTATAAATTTTTAAAAAATCGAAAAGATCGTACTTAAAAGAAGTAAGAATTCTAAGATTTCTAAACATTTTCAAATGGCTTTTACAGCTCTAGGGGTCATAAACTTTGGAGTCTCTCTCCTTAGCTAGTGTAAGTTGGTGAAGAATATTGAATGCCCTAGGGCTGCTCAGTGATGTAAAAAAAAAAAAAGGAAAAATATTTCCCTGTTTGCTGAAATTTCACTGAAGATTTTGAGTGTGGTGGGTCCTGTTTGATGTGAATTTTTGTCCTAAACCTAGTATATTGGTACTGAGAAGGGTTAGTTGAATGTAATGAGGCAACACAGGGAATGCTTTTCCTCCTTTCCATATGCTGTATTGCAGCTTCACTTTTTCTTCACCCTGCTCAGAAATCACAGCTACCTAATTTTTTTTTTCTAAATCATGCTGTATGAAACAGAACTGTCTCACAGGTGAATAAGCTTGCACAGCCCTTTCCCTAAGCTATGATGATCAGTCTCAGCTGTAGATTTGGGCCCCTGTACACTAAGAGGCAATTAGATAGCCATAGTCCAATCACCAGGAGGTTATGATACAATTATTGCAATTGCTATTAATTCATTCTAATGACAGTGATTATTTGTACTCAAAGAATGTCACAGCATAAAAGCCAGGAGACAGGAGAATACATGAGGCACATTTAAAGCAGTTGTCATATGGAAGACCTTACAAATGTAACAGAGTCCTTTTTTCTTCTTCCAGTACTTCACAGGTATTATACTTTCCACTTAGGTATTATACTTTCCACTTTGTTGCTAACAGAGGAAAGCAGAGCTTTTTATGGGACTGGTAGACCATAAATGACTGGAACTTCCTTTGTCTCCCCGGCTTTCATGGTACACCATTCAGCCATGGCAAAACAGTTGTTCATGGTCACATCAGGCAAGATGAACTGACACAAACAGGCCACTTGACACTAGCGACTGAGACATGTATTAGCCTATCATTCAGAACCGCTTTTTTTTTAAATATTCACAGATTTCTCAGCACTTCAATATCTGGGAATTTGTTTTCTATAATATTGTCTTCCAGCAACCTTCACACTTCAGACTTCTCTAACTCATTGTCAAAGAGTGAAATACCCATTTGCTTTTTCTGATATAGAAAGAGTTCTCATTAATCTTCTTTATCACTTCATTATAACACAATTAGAAAGATAGTCCAAAAATGGCTTAAGAATTGAAATTCAAATGCATTAGTGAGCTTTATTTAAAGCTTAAGCATTGAACCAGCCATGATCAATCTGAGGATAAACGTTTACTCTCACTTAATCTGAGTGACACACCAGCAGTATAGTATAGTTAAATAAAATAGGCACTTCAACAAAGCAGACTGGCTGCAAAGTGAATCTGATACTTTGATTGCACAAAGCTGCACACTGCAAGAGTCAGTCAGAAGGAGTGTTGTCTCAACCTTGTCATTGGAAACTTGGACAATAAGGTGCCCAAAACTTAGGCTAACAACTTGGCAAGAGTCTGCAGCGGCCTACCTGAGACGCAGTTACTGATCCCAAGAATGGAATGTGGTTCCTATGGATACAAAGGTGCAGACACCCCAGGGTGGGGGCAGAACTGCATGGCATGAAGTGTACTGTGCCATGAAGTGTACTGTGACTGTGCTGTGAAGTGTACTGTGCCGCTCTCTGCTACCTGGGGGAACTGGATCTGCTCAGTTAAACCACATAGCTGCTGTCAAGTATGAATGGTCACAACTCCTGTCTCAGCATTGATGAAGAAATAATGAACTTTGGGTGAACTTTGCTCATTATAACATTGATATAATACAAAAACACACCTCCTGGTCAAAAGCTACTAAGGCAGACCATGCCTTGGACACTCTTCCTTGGGCATGCATGGAAGCCTCACTCGAGAAAGGCAGAGATTGGCAGGAGTCTTTGGGACAGAGGAGGACAAGGTGTATCACCTAGCATAAAAGGTGGTTTCTTAGCAACTGAACTTGGGAACCTTTCTCCACCATGGATGATGAAGATTGGAAGGACCGGTGGGACGCTGCCTGGACCTGGGACCATAGGGACGTCTTGGACTTGTGGTGGTAGCTGTCACTCTCTGTCCCCTCTTTATTCTACCTTTCCTGTCACTCTTTTACCTGTTGCTCGCCGCTTTGCGGGCAAACAATAAAGTTTCACTGTCTGATTGAAGTAAACACACTCTTTGGCTTTCTTTTGCACTTCACGAACATAGCAAATGATTCATCACGTATCTGCTGAGCAGACCATGACACACACATACTGTTTCCTTGAAAATATAATGTTGATTCTTACAAACTTTTAAGACTTTCCCTCATGTCTCTCTGTTAGTTTGCTAGATCTCCTAAGTGACATCAGACTGATAGTCTTTGAGGACTTCAAAAAGAACAGCTCAGAACTAGTCTTGGCAAATTGTTCTTTATCAAGTAATGAATTCCTTCACAGGATGAGAGGGTCCTGATTCCTTCTTGCTCCTTCTGAGCAACTGGTATTTTCATAACTCACCCTCATATCTTATCCCCTCTCACTCTGAGTGTTAGGAAAAGATGAATGTATAATGGGGGACATGTAATGTATGGGAAAGTGGCAGATGCTATTTTGTTCTTCAGGCTTGTGGCAAAAGTTTTTTTGCATGCAAAATCTATGCAGGAGTTCAGGAGTTTAAGCAATGTGAGAAAGGAAAATGAGAGGCAAATGCTTTGAGAAAAAAAAGAGACTCCGGAAGGAGTAAGAATTTGGAGAAGAGGGGAAAGGAAATGAGTGTCGAAATTACAAGCAAAAATCTGAAATGTAGAGGAAGAAAAAGACAACAGCAAATGGGAAGAAAAGAAGAAAAGGGTATTGAAGAAACAAGTCTGTATTGTGCTGAAGATTTCATTAGACATTCAGCTATTGTATTTATGCTTTAAGACAGAAAGAAACAGAAAAGTATACTGCTGTGAAGCTATTTAATATTCATTCTTACCTTTCTTCCCCAGTATTTTGTGGTATTTCTATAACTTTCCTGGATCTCCATTTTGGGAGTGAAAGGATGGTTGCGTACAAGTAAATATGATTTGAGTATTAGGGACCGAAACAGAGGTTCTCAAATGCACATTTTCTAAGGGGTTGTTACCCTTCAAAATGCACTTGGAAAAGCAGGTAACAGAGAAGTTCTAAGTGTTCAGAAGTTGAGAAAAACATTAGCCATTTTTAAGTTTCTGTTTATTGACTTCAAGGCTTGTTGGCTTTTTTTCCCCTTTTCTTTTTCTTTGTCCAACAGACACAGTGGTCATGGTACTGGAAAACACAATAAACAGCTTTTGTGGTTATTAAATGCCTTGGCATCCCCTGACTATTTTTCATCATCCACAAAAGCTTTTTAAAGCCTGAATACTCCTCCATGGTGAACATTATCCTGTAATTATTTTTTCCTGAAGTGCTGAATTGCATTTGAAACACTGATATGTCTGTTTTTAACATTGTGTGTTGCTATTTTGAAATGTGCTTTTGAGAGACCTCTAATCATAGAATATGGAATATTTTATAGCTTGTGAAAATGAGTATTCTGGAAAATGTGAGCCCCTAACAAAGTAACATAATGCAAACTTACTTCAGAAAATCTTTAAGAAAACTCTACAGTAACTCTGCCATGAAGCCCTAAGAAAGCAACAAGGAGGTGACAGGCAAGGCAGTCTCTGGTACAGGGCAAAGATGGGGATTTTTGTTCCTGCAGGACAGATTTCTGTGTATGGCTTGAGATGGGGCTTTTAAATAACCAGTCATTCAAAGGATGACTGTGGTAATGTTTTGACAAGATGCCCAGGGATATCCACAATTGCCTTAACTGTTAAAAGTGAACTGCATTTGGAAACTGAGAACTTAGGGGAGTAAGTTAATTTTTATAAACCATATGTTTTAAACTGTGAGAAGAAAGACTTTTTAATGCTGAGTTTGAGTGTTAGCTGCAGAGTAAAGGAGTGTAAAACCCACTTGTACTAGGTTTGGCTAGAATAGGGTTAATTTTTACAGGAAACTAGGAAGGACCACAGATGGGATAGCCAACCCAACCAGCTAATGGGATATTCAATACCATAATGATGTCAAGCCCATTAGATAAGGGGGCAGCTGGCTGGGGGAAAGCATGCATAATTTGAATGGTACCCAGGTCAGGTGTAGACATTTGCAGTGTGAGCACCAGTGTCAGGTTCTGGATGGTGAATTTTTTTACACACCACTTGGCTTACACAGTGTTTCATTAGTATTATTGTTCTTACAGCTGCTTCTTCTCTCTGTGTTTTTCTACTAAAGTGTCCTTACTGCAGCTCACAGGGTTTTACCTTTTTCTCTTGACTCTTCCTTGGGCAGGGGGAGAGCAGGGAGCAAGTGGTCACGTGGTGCTCAGTTCCTGGTTGGGCCTAAATCACAAGTCCTTTTTCTGTTCAAACATGAGGCCCAAAAGGTTGAGATAACAACAAAATCTGACCAAAGTGTTTTAAAAGAATTTTGTTATCCATACTTTTTATATTAGTTAAGTAGTCCATGGTCAATGCTGGTCCATTTGTTCGGATGGTGGTGTTATGTAAATCCTTATGTGCATTCTATATTCTCTGTAGTGATGTTTATCATCTCTGGGAGACAGAACAGGAGTATCATGCTGCTGTATTGATATGTAAAATTATGATATGATTATATCACCGGTTATGACTTTAAACTGGTATGTGGAGGTATTGTTGCTTATTAGTAATCTATGATATGGATACAGTTAGAGGCTGCCTAGCTCTTCCAACTTGCTGACCTCGTTTCCTGGTGGTGCAGGAGACTAGTTTGCACTGACTTGCAGAGCCAGAACATCCCAAGCTCTCCCAGCCTCCTGTATTGTGAAACTAAGCAGCAATTATACCAGTTTCACAAAGCAGCCTAGGTGTCAGCCTTGTAGGGTTAATTTTCACACGAATGTGGAAGGGGTCACAGCCAGGATAGCTGGACCAAACCAATCAGTGGGATATTTAATACCATACTGACATGATGCCCATTATGTAAGGAGAGAGCTGGGTGGGGCAAGCAGCATAATTCAAGCAGTGACTAGGACAGGTGTTGGCATAAGCGTTATGGGTGCATGAAGCGTGAGCGAGTGGCCACATCCTACTCAGCTGCTGAATTGGTGTAAACCATGACACCACTCCTAAAGCAAGAGTACACGAGGTAGCCTTAAAATCAGTCTTCTAATAATTGCAATCTACTACACCCCCTTTGTAACAGATATAATTACATTAACAGCTTTTCTACTCAGGCACCCTACATTTCTATTATGAAACTAGCCTCATCTAATTATCATCATGTAGTAAATTAGCCGTTTTAAGACTGTTGGGTGCAAGGAGATACCCATTTTCTCACCATCTCCTTAATCCTCAGTCAATATTGATATTACTTCTCACTTGATTACATATATTAAAAAATGCTGACATCCTGCTCGCATATTGTGATTCAGTCAGTTAATGGATTTGGAAAAAATGATCCACTGTGAATATCTAGCAGTTAGGATTACCAGAATCCCATATGGTATATTTCTAAGGGGATGCATGGTGATGTGTATTCACGTGTTGTTTTTTTTGTCCACATTTGAAAGGGTGGTTTGTTTTTATTACAAGCACCAATAGTTAATTTATAAAGGACCAAAACCAATGTTTACATGGTAAAGCATGAGATCTGAATAAAATGCGGAAAAACTAAGTATGTTTAAAGACCATCTTTCAGACAATCCAAGTGCTTAGGTAAGGAGACTTTTTCTATGAAGACATTTCTAATATAAGCAAGGACAATTTGCATTATTTCTTATCTCTTTTTTTTAACAGCCAAATGCAGTTATAATGAGACAAAAATCTCTTTTTCTTTTAATGTCTGCCTTTCTAGCCCAGTTCCAAAACATCAGACAAAATTGTTCTTAGGGAAGTATTTCAGATTATTTCAGTGTGTTGCTTTTAAACACCTTGCTAACCTCTACAGTACTCTACAGAGAAGTTTAAATATTTCAAGAGCTGCCTGAGGTGGGACTAGTTCTCCACTGGCACTATAGCCTCTGTAGAGATGATGCTGGCAATCATTCTCATGGCCTATAGTCTAAACAGAATCCCACGCTAGACTTCTTAAGGTGAATTAATTGCAAGTATTTAGAATATCCTCTTTGCATTTGCTGGATGATTACCCATTTCACTGAAGCCAACAGAAGCTTTAACATTCACTGTAGTGGGACTTTTTTATACATCAGTGTGGTAAAAAAATATGGGACTAAAGTAATCTGAACAGTTTTTTAGCAATTGCAGAACTTGATTAGTAATGAGGAAATAAGTGAATGGGTGGATGAATGAATAAATAAATAAGGGGTGTATTCAATTCACAGTTGAAGATCAAAAGTACAAAGCAAGAAAAGAGTGGTTTTCAACATGTTCAGAATTACGCTATTGATGAATTCCTCTCAATTCTGCACATTTTTTTTCTGTGAAAAAAACTTGAAACTGCACTTCCAAAAAACACTTATGGTAAATGCGAAAGATGGCAATGTGTGAAAGAGATGCTGCTGCTTAAAGTAGTTGTGAGCTAGTATGAAGTTATACACTGGTTTGGGGGG
>NW_008617439.1:0-2783 GCF_000691845.1 Merops nubicus | reverse complement strand
GGGACAGGGTGGGGGCCGCGGGGGGAAGTGTGGGAACAGGATACCCTGCTCGGCCGAAAAACACCACCAGGAAACATCCCGAGCGGAGCCGGCCCCGCCGGGAGACTCAAAACAGAGTAGAGCTCCGATTTTGGGGGCAGAAAACACCATTCTAGGCAAAGACAGCACCGAAGCCATCGCTCCGGGCCCAAATCTTCAGCAGTGAGGCCGGCCGCTGGCAGCCGTAGGGGTTTCTTCTCGCCCTTTTTAAGCCGCTTTCCCGCTGCTCAGGGAGGAATTAACCAAATCCCCTTTTGTGCAGGGACAAAGCTCCCGCCGCTGTGATAATTGCTCACCCCTGCCACGCTGGGAAGGGGTTTGACCGGTGGAAAAACGGGGTTCTAGGGTGTTGCAAACAGCCGAGCCGGGATCCAGCCTCGCGGGCTCCCCCACGGCTGGCTCCGGGTGCTGGGAGGGGAGCAAAGGGCAGCAGGAGCCAACACAGCTCTGCCCATGCCGGACTTTGCCCCATGAAAGGGCTGGTCCCTGGTGTTAAACTCTGCTACAACCCCTTTTGCTGCCTGCCAGGGCCTAAAACCCCCTTTTTGTTCCCCCCAACCCCCACACGAAGCCCTACCTGGAAGCCGTTGGGGTACCCATCGCCTTCACTGATAGAGTCCAGGGGTTCTTCATCGTCCAGCGTTGCCCTCTTGTAGGTCGACATCTGTGGCAGATGGAGATGCTCAGGGGCTCAGGGTTGAGGAAGAGGAGGAGAAAGAAGGACGAAGGAGCACCCTCTAAAGCCGCTGCCTCCTCCTCCTCCTCCGGGGAGCTAAATCCCGAATGGCTCCAGGGCAGTAAAGCGCTAAATAAACGCCGGAGGAAGGTTATGGAAAGCAACAAGGGCTGGAGCCAAGAGCTGAGCAAAGCCCGAACCCGCCTCGCTTTCCCCCGGGGCCGGGTTGTGCAACCTCCCCTTCAGCCTGGAATAAAGCCGGGTCCTCCTCCGCCAGCTCCCGGCCCGAAACAGGGAGAGAGGGACCCCCCCGGCTCCCTACTGGGGACCTGCGAAAGGCTGGGAACAGAAAATGCCTTTTCACCCCGTAACTACCAGCTCGCTCACACTCCACGCCCTGTCTGTGAACCGTGCACACCCCGAAACACCCCTCGGAGCACCCAAAGGTGACAGCACCTTGAGCTCAGGCTGCCGACGGGCTCCCTCCCGGCTCCTCGTCCGCCGGGTGTTATCTTGTGCTGGTGCCCAGCTCTTATCTCATCCCCCAGCAGAAAAACAAGGGAAACCTCACGGGTTGGCAGCCAGCCCTTATCGTGCCGCCGTTTCCTTCCCCCCTGGCACGGCCCTGCCACCCAGCTGCATTGTCTCCCGTGGGTAAAACAACCCCATGGGTGTTTTTCTGGGTGAACACCCCAAAACCCACCCTGACCCCCACCACTGAGAGGCACCGGTCACATCCCTTCACCACTGAGGCAGCGCAGGGTGGGGGTTTGCACCCACCTGGATGTCCCCGTCCCGCTGCTATCACCCCAAAAAGGGCACCAAATCAATCCCAAGCTGGCACAGCCGTGCCTCAGTTTCCCCTGCCAGAAAGAAGCATGCACCGAAAGTGCCAGTTCTCGGCCTCATTTCCTCTAACGACCTTCCCAAACCTCCCCTTGCACAATTAACATCGAAACCCACCCCCTCCCCGGATCCCACGTTGCAGCCTGGGTTTAATTAGCCACAAAACCCACGTGGGGAAGAAAAATTGATATGAAAAAGACAGTTCCCCTTGTGCCAAAAGCTCTACCTCCAGTCCCAAAATCTCCCCTCGAGGTGCCCACTTCGAGCTTGCAAACCTCGAGGTGAAAAAGCTTCAACTGCAAGATTTTATCACTAGTTTTATATAAATATTTTTTTTTCCATCTCCTTTCACTTTTTTCCTTTTGATTTTGCACTTTACACATGGTTGAAATTCCCAGCTCCGGGCACAAATCCCCACTCAAACTGGATCCACGAAGCCCCCATGGCTCCAAAGCACCAAATTCCTGGAGTCCCAGCTTTCAGCCAAGGCTTTCACTTTGTTTCCTGAGGAAATGAGTTTTTTTCCAGCAACCCCCTACCCCACCTGCCTGCCATAGTCTGAAAACAGCAGGAAAAAGGGAAAAAAACAGAAAAAAAAGACCCAAAAAAACCCACGAAACCAACCAGCCAAAAAAAACCACTACTTTTTTTTCTTCTTTCACTAAGGATGTGCTGGCTCAACCCTGTATTAGACATCAGAGAATCCAAACTGAACTTAAAAGCCCCACAAAACACCCCCAGGAGCACCAGCATCAACCCCCAGCATCTTTAATTTGGAGGAAATTTGGTCCAGGAGATACTTTTAGCACCCATAGCCTCCACGTTGGGAGCAAGAGGGCAAAACAGCACCCATAGGTGCTCCCCACCCCTTGCTGGCTCGCAGAGCAGGAACATCCCTTTTTTGGGGCAAACCAGGGTGATTTTGGTTTCACCTCCTCCCTTCTCTTCACCTCCAATCTCTGTAGTTTCCTTAAATCACAAGAAACCCAAATTTTCCTAGTTCAAACAACTCAGAGAGCACCTAAAAGTGCGGGGGTCGAGGGGGGGGGACACCCCCCTTTAATCTCCCCATCGGAGATCTCTCCACTCTCTTCACAAAATTCACAGCCTGAACCTAAATCTCCCGCTTTTCCCCCAAACCGTCCCCTGCACCTTATAAACAATAAACCCCACGTGCTTCGAGCCCGCAACGGCCGAGGAAGATCCGGAGAGGGGGGGGAGA
>NW_008617438.1:0-1000 GCF_000691845.1 Merops nubicus | reverse complement strand
CAGCAGTCCCTCTCACTGTGGGTCCCAGCTCAGTGTGATTATCACAGGTATTACCACAGCGAACCCTTGTAACATTTCAACCCCCCCATCGGCTGCCGCTTGTTTGCGAACAGCAGCCCATCGGTCAGGGGAACCAGAGGGGAATGCAGATCAGGCTCTTCTGGGTCAGGTTCCCAGGGTCCTTTCCCAGGCCCCCCCACATGGCAACGACCCCTTCTTCCTTAAGACTTTACTGAGATTCTACACCCCTCACGGCATCGACCAGTTCTTCCTTAAGAGTTTGCTGAGACTTTATCAGAGAAGCAGCAGACTGAGTTGGGGAGGATTCTAAGGCATTTGCGTGGGAGGAATCTCCCTTAAGCTTGGCAGTTCTCAAAGAAATATGTTTTTTTAGCACTTCAAGGACAGTTTGTCAGGGACTTAAACAAACCAATGATCATCTGTAGAGGGAATTTTAGCTGTGTCACAAAATGGCATCCTAGAAGCCCTTATGCGCAACCCAGGCTGTGAAGGGTATGATGAAAGACCGGAGGTGAATGGCAAGGACGCGGTGTCCTTGAGCTGCAGGCAGGAAGGAGAAGGGTGACAGCTCAGCAGCTTCTGCACAGATCAAAGGCTTGACAGGAAATCACAAGCAGGGTACCACCCTGAAAACGTCACAGCGCGTGGACAGAGACATTTAACCTATTGGGATACGGGTTTAGAGTGTGGCTATGCAGTGTTAACCAATCCGAGTGTGTAAACTATGCGTGATCAGTCACTGAGTGTATAAATACAGGAGCTTGTGTGCATTAAAGCGGAACACTGATGAACCTTCTGTGAAGTCTGTCTTTGATTCCAGGCTCCCCGAGACAAGTGGTGACCCCGACGTGATTCGATTTTTTGGAACGGTAAGGTGGTAGTTAACAGGGTGCAATGGCAGGGAGTTAACTGAGCGTTACGACACGGTTGAGTAAGCGGTACGACACGGATAGCTGGAATGCTTCTCTGAGGAGCGAGA
>NW_008617437.1:0-12335 GCF_000691845.1 Merops nubicus | reverse complement strand
CGGTGTCAAACGCCTTACTGAAATCATAGATAGATATAATAAGTAGCTAAACACTGTCTGTCCTAAAAATTGTCCTGTGATGACTTTTTCTGTAGTTAAAATTATTATATGCATTTGGCAAGTTAATCAACTCAGATATATACTTGACTAATCCAACTACAGGATTTAGAGAACTTAGGTCAAAAATTAATTGAGTGCATGTAATGATTTTCTACAGACAACACTAAAAGGTAGGAAAACAAACTGTTTTAATTATTTGCTGCTTTAATAGTATGAAAACTTTAGTCAAAAAAATGTTTGGCCTTTTTTTTTTTCTAAATCTATATAGTCACTTTTCATCGACAAAGTAAAATACTTTACTGATATCACAACACTAATTGACACTGTTATACATATTCCAAACCACGAAAACTTTTATTTTTATGATAGAATTTTCTAAACCATTGTCCTGGTTTTGCTGGGATAGACTTCTAGGCCAGCCATAGTGTGCAGGCTGTTAGCACAGTTTTGAGGTAGCCAGGAGCTTGGGCTGGGAGCAGCAAAGCCCAGGGCAGCTGACAGGACTTGGCTACAGGTCTGTCCCATTCCATAAACCACACAGTATAAAGGGGGAGATTGGCCAGGGATGGGGGCTCCTTCTCTTCTCAAGGGTTGCTGTTCCTGGAGGGGCTTGCTCATCATTCTGCTCCAGAGGACTGTTTTCCTGATCGTTGTGACTGCTGCACAGTTACTAGGCTGAGTATAACATTATGTACTTTATTTTACCATTAGTATTAATATTAGTGTTGCTGTTTCCTTAAGTTTGTTCTCGTTCCAACACATGCACCTCCTCTCCTTTTCCTGATCCCTTTTCTTGGCCAGGGAGGGGTCTTTATTGTTAACATTAATCACACCTTTTAAGTGTATGAGTAAGGCCTGTCTGAAAGGGCTTATCATGTCTTTGATGATTTTGGAGTACACAAGTAAAAGTGTTTTACCAAAGATGTCATTCTTTCTGTGAAGTGATGCCATGATTATTAAAGCAGAGGTATGATACCTGGACTGGAAATTAAAAGGTTTATAATGGTCAGGGTTTCTGGAAGAGTTTTCAGTAGAAGTCCTGGGGCCAGCAAATGCCTCCTGCTGCTTGAGCAGGGTGTGTAGGGGACTGCCCAGCGTCTGCCTGTGGTACAGGGCTGGGCACAGGGTCTCAAAGCAGTTCCTCCACTTGCAGCCACGGAGACAAACTTGAAATGAGTACTGCTTCATCACTTGAAAAGAGAAATAGGGACAGTTCAGAGATTTAATTCACATATAAAGTCTGCTTATAGTTCTCAGAGGTTTGACTTTCCTATTTTGAATGTATATAAAGACAATATATAAACACATATTAAAAGTTAGAGTGTGGACTACAAAGTGTAGAAAGAATTTCCTGATCACAGCTGATGAAAGAGAGAGCTTCTTTGGTATAAGGAGCATATTCATGGAATTGCAGAATCATTTAGGTTGGAAAAGGCCTTTAAGATCATCAGGCCCACACTGCCAAGTCTACCTCCTTAACTGCCACATCTCTCTGTCTGTCTGTCTATTTTTTAAATACCTCTAAGGATGGTGACTACCACTTTCCTGGGCAGCCTGTTCCAGGGCTTGACAACCCTTTCTGTGAAGAAATTTTTCTTAATATGCAGACTGAACCTCCTTCTGGTGCAACTGGAGGCCATTTCCTCTTGTCCTGTTACTTGGGAGAAGAGGCTGATCCCACCTCACTGCAGCCTCCCTTCAGGCAGTTGTGGAGAGCAAGAAGGTCTCCCCTGAGCCTCCATTTCCCAGACAGAACCCCAGCTCCCTCAGCTGCTCCTCACAGGACTTGTTCTCTAGACTGTTCACCAGCTTCATTGCTTCTTTGACTGGGACTCCTAAGCTTTTATATTGCTGTCTATCATCACAGAATCTGAATGGCTGGTTAGGAGGGAACTTCCCAATTTATGAAGTTCAAACCAGGTATGGTATACTCCAGCAGTCCT
The DNA here is from genome assembly GCF_000691845.1 of Merops nubicus. NCBI lineage: Eukaryota > Metazoa > Chordata > Aves > Coraciiformes > Meropidae > Merops > Merops nubicus. The sequence continues at coordinate 10,332 of NW_008617437.1, read as the reverse complement.
CCACAGGAAAATGGGGCCAAAATCATGGTCTTGAACATTTCAGAAGTTGTTTTTAGTAGTGTTGAATGTATAAAGATCAGAGGAGGAAGCAAAAGGGTTACGTTTGCCTTTGCTTTCTGACTTTCATCACTGCTGGGAAAGTTGCAGAGCATCAGTTACTTTAAGATTGTGTTTGAGTTGGAGACTCTGAGATAACTTACACAGGGGAAACCGCAATATCAGAAAATGTTACTTTTTGTGCTGAATATGGGTAATGGAGTTGTGAGTAAGGTCAGAAGCTGGTACTCAAATACCAGTACAAATTTTCATGAGAAACTGGAGATAGTTCATATGTAAATGTTTTGAATTTGCAAGAACAGTCTGTTCTTTCAACTCATTAGCTCATACTTTATGCTCTGCCAAATTGCCAATTAAAATACTCCAAAAAATGTAATTTTAAACAAATTGTAGAGAACAGTGACATTCATAACAATAGAGTAATGCCAAGTATTTTAGTATCAGCTGAAGGATATATGCAGTTTGAGTAATGAGTCAGAAGATTTGGGGTTATCAATTTTGGTACCACCTTATTTGGTTTAATTTAATTTTCAGTTTGCACTGATTTTAATACAATAGACCAGAGTATTTTCAATGGAGATTTCACTCTATGTGAAATGCACAGTGGAGTTCCATTCAGCGTACGCCGATTTTTGTCATCAGCTCGAGGCGCTTAAGACACGATTTGCAGAGATGCTGAGGGCCCTTGATTTCCCATGGTTTCAACGAAAGCTTTAGGTTTCTGCTTTTTTTTGTACCTTTTTTCAGATCAACAGAAAGCTGAATATGTACCCTTGTCTCTCATTAAAGTAAAACTGAAGATACAACACACCATTTGAAACTGGACTCTAATAAAACCACTCAGCCACAGAACTCTGAGCATCTCTCACCCTGTCATCAAATTGCAAAACACTCACTGATCTCAGGATTCATTTAACTACTGAATCCTGGGTTCTGATTTTGTTAAAAATAAGCAACATGCCATGGCAGCTTTGCCACCTTACACAAAGATATACATATATTTTTGTTTCACAAGAAACAGTCCTTTGTCATACAGAATACTGTAGTGCTTGACCACCACAATTAACAAGAATTTGCACCACAAGAACATAGGAAGCTTTTAAATCAGTCTGTTTATGTTCATGCACTTACAGAGACTTAGTCTCATCAAACAACCTCAGCTGCAAAATTCCACTGAAGTTAACAAAGCTGTGTGTATTTATACATGCCACAGATCTGGCCTAAGGATTTTTGCTAGTAAGGCCTGATGCAATGTCCACTGAAGTCAGTGAGGGGACCAGAAGATAATACCTGGAATGAATAATTGCACAAAATACAAACTATATATAGAGAGGAAAAGGATATTTTTCTTTCCAGGCATCCAAAGAACACTAGATGAGAGGGAATGCCAGTTACATGAAATGGTTTGGAGAAGTTTCTCTTTTACCCACACTACTGAATCACCCTTATGTCAGGCTCCATCTGTAGAATCCTTACTCATGTAAATAATATAGGGATTCATGTTTTCTTCAGTGACTTTTTTTAAACCTTTGAATTTCTTTTGACAGTAGAACAGGAAAAGGTAATCTCACAAATTGGATTTTGCCATTTCCACCGAAGTGTGTTTTTTATTTGTGTGAAGGGGCAGAAATAGAAGGAGATTTTCTTTTATAAATAAAAGAAAATGTAAGGTTATAATGAGTTGACATGAATTTCAGGCTTACCCCTACAGTAAAATTAAATGTGTAGTATTGATCCTTCCCTGTGAAATCAGTATAAGGAAAGATTTTACATTGTTTCACACAAGAAAAGAGATGCTAGATTTACAATAATTGCCATAAGTTAGACCATGCATTTAAAATCTTATATTGTAAATTATCTGTTTCTAAGTCAAGTAAGTCTATCTGGAATAATGGATCTGATTTTCATAAAAATTTCTCATATCCAAAGCAAAGCTTCTGACTGCTTGTTTATGCAGGGAGATACAAACTACTACAGTGGGCAGTAACCAGTGTAATGTAATCAAGTAAGGAAGAAATATTGAAACAGAGAAAATTCTACACGATGTGAAATACTGTATTGCAGTTCTTTCACATTCATGCTATGTGAAATGACATAAATAAGGGAAAGGCAGGAACAGAACCTGTAGAAGAGGTGATTGTGATGGCTAGGGAACGTGTTGAGGTCCTTCAGTCAGCTCAAGGAAATGCCAGATAGTACCATGGGGTACTACACACGCTCCCCAATTCCAGCAGTGTAGTAACAATACCATCTACCAGAGCAGCTGCACCATCTCCATAATGCATACAATTCACTAGCCTGACCAAGCAGTAGAATGGTTTTGCAGAAGAAAGGATTCAAAACAGAATAAAACTTTTGCTTAAAGTACCATCATATGAATGTTTCCAATTTACGTTTGTGACTTTTCTGTGACATCACTGAATTAGCTTAATAATACTACGATCCTTTTTTATGACCTGAAGGTTGGTAATGATTTCTCCAGATGTTAGCCAGGCATGCCTTGAAGCAGTTCTGTGAGGTACTAGTAGTGCATCTCTACACAAGGAGAGACCACAATACAGTTTTAAGTGTCAGCCACTTCTGCACGTTCTCTGGGAAAGCTAAGAACAGTAAATTGGCATAAGAATTTATTTATCCTGGTGAGTGGCTATTTAAAAAAAAAAGTCACATTATATACGGGTAAAAAAAATTAGGTTCTTCACTTGGCATATGGATTTAAGTTTCCACTTCATTTAAATCCTGATCCATTTTTAAATTTCCCTTTATTTTAAACCTAATCAAAGAGCTGCTTCTAGAATATATCACACAAAGCCTATTCCTCTCCCCAGTCTCTACAGGTCATAATTGAGGAATGAGTAGCTAAACCATACAACTATTTCAATTTTATTATATAGAAAAAGTTTTTAAGAGTGTATTATTGTGTCATACACTCTGTAAGTGAGCCTAAAATGCCAGCATAACTCAACTGAAAGAAAAAATCTCTGGCATGACACAGAAACACTACAGAGAAAATGATTACATTTCTTTTTCTATGTCACCACTAAACATCTTAAAAATTCCTTTATTATGCATAGAAATGAATAAACAGAAGAAAGAGTACCCTTCAATTTTTAGAATTTGCCTTGAATGTTACTCAAAGAGCAGAGATTATAGATAACACACACAAAACACACTTTTTTTTTCCATAAAGGGACATCCGTGAAGTTATATTTATAGAATAAAATAATGCAATGTGGAAAGAAGAAAACTAAATATGTATGTATGGTAGATAAGTGTGAACTGAATTTACACTGACAAAATTAACTCTCCTCCTCAGAAGGGATGATTTGTTAATTACTATGTCTGATTTTCATTAACCCACTCCACAAGTGATTAAAATATAAATATAAAATAAAGAGTTCTTGGTGTACTCGTAAGCAGAAATATGGCTTCTTTGAGTTTTACCAACATGGAAGGTCTGAAAGGTTTCTTGACTCTCTGAAACTTGAGGTTGACAGGCTTGGGCAAGTTAAAGCGTCCTGCCTTCTCATCCTTGCCATTTAATTATCTCTCTGTTCTCCTGGCATAGGTGTTTAATCATCCACACTGGGAAGCAAAGTGGGGAGCTGAGCTCACTGACCCAGCAAAGAAGATGTCTTTGAGTTGATTGAACTGCCCCAGCAGTGACATGTGGACACTTAGAGCCGTACTACGAGTGAAGCTGGGAATGCCTCAGGGTGCAAGAAGTAGATGATTCTCACACAGAACCCCTGAACAGAGGAGGTGAACTCTATAATCCCTGGGGGGGGGTGAGGAAGGAATAACAAGAACAAAAAAAAAAAATTGACCTAACAAAAATATAGAGTGTTGTATCTTGCCTAAAAGTAACTAAAAGCTTACATTTTCAGGGATTTAGGATGAAGCCATTAGAATTGTTTTCCCTGTTGTCACTGGGACTTGTAATTCTTGCATGAAACCTCATGTATTTTACATTAAATGCCTTGACCCAGAGTTACTACATTTTAAAATCTTTTCCTTTTAAAGATCAAAGGCAAGATGCAATAAATCTTGCAGACCTTTTCTCCACAAAATGGTATGTGTGTGTGCAGTGTGCATGCCTGAACCAAGAAGCATAGTTTTACTAATCAGGGTTAGCAAACAATGATGCCTATTAACTACTAAATAATGGGACACATCCTTCTTCCATTAAGCTCTTATTTATCTTTAAGAGATCTACCTAAAAGGAAGTTTAAACATTGTGCTGCTAATTTTATTGTCTTCATGTACGTTTGTAGAAAAAAATAATGCACATTTTGTAATTTTGTAACAGACTTTTTAAATTAAATTATCAATATGTCAGCTTTCTACTCTATGTAAAGTTGAAGTGAATATTGTCATTTTATACCATAATAATGATCTATTTATCATGTGAAAGATTAACTGTTCTGGCATCAGATGCTATAGAAACCTCAGGTTATACAGATAATTAGAGACTGAAGAGGACTCTACCACATGATCCTCCAGGGCATGAGTAAGAAGAGCTGTGCTAGGCTTCTGCTCTGAACTGTCCTTTGGAGAAGCTCATCTCTGTTCACTGACTACAGTGAGAAGTTAGGGAAATTTAGCCTAAGCTATAATTAGCCAGTGTGTATTGCCCCGAAGAACCAGTGCAGAGAGCTCTGTCAACCACCATAGAACTCGAGTTATATTTCTAGTCCATCCTCTGCTAATACAGTATAATTTGTGAAAATAGCTCACATTCAAAATTCTGTTACGTTGCTTGCTCAGTAGGGAAGACAGATTAATTTCATAATTCCCATCTAAAATTTAATTTTTAATAATAAATAAGTAAATCTGCTAGCCATAAATAATTTTAAAATGTTACTAAAATAATGTGATCTCCAAAGCAAAAAAGGGACATAAAATGTATTCATATCTGGTTTTGGAGGGTGGAATCTGTTAGAATACCCACAATTATAAGTATATAAAATATACAATTATTATTTCAAACAACCTGGGAAAATAAGCAATTGGTCACAATGTAGTATTGAAGATAATGGACAAATACTTGAGTGATATTCTTTCTAAAACTAAAATAACACTCTTGTTACACCTGAAACATCAGACAAGAAAATCAATACACTGAAGTAGATTAAAGAATAGTCTAAAATGTCTATAAAGCAAAATAAATTGGTGCAACCATCTAAAATCTGAGAAGGAAACATGGAAAACAGGGAAATAAACAGGGAAATAATTGATGTGCTATCCAAATGTTAGTGCTCAGTCCTCAATGAGCAGTTCCTACACAAAGCAAACAGAAAACACCATTTGGTGTCACTTCCTTGGGAGAGATCTCATTGATCAGAGTACAGCGGTGGTGTACACTTACCCCTTTGGTTCTAAAAGAGGAAATACTGGGTTTGTTCCAATACTGGATGTTTCTTACTCTTTTTCAATGGGAAAACTAATGCCAGTTCTTATGCTGGCCTTCCAAGTCTGTAGCAAGCTGTTTTGGCACAAAGTGGTTACTTGAAATGGGTGAGTACTTTCTCCTGAGATAAATCCGAATGTTAATAGGAACAAAACAGGTTCATTTTGGTTGCTAAACCATGCACCTATTAGTTCTTCAACCCTGAGGGAAAAAGCAGGGTGAAAATACAATGAGAATTATTTAATCTTGATAGCTGATCCTCAGAACCTGTAGAAACTAGTCTTTTAACCTAGCTTGTGGCAATGAAAGTCTGAATTAGTGTAAGCACAAGTGAAAAAGGACCATCAATAAGCAACATAGGTCCTCCAGACAGATACCAGAGAAGTTTGTACTTAGCTCAAAGGGGTTTGTAATTTATAAAGATGGAGCACAAAATTACCTGTCACTGAACCTTTCTTCCCTCTTCTCCCAGGATGCTCAAGTCTTTTGTCTTTATTCAGAAGGTTTGAGTGTTCCTCATGTTTTCTACTTCTCAGGGGAAAAGGAAAAACAAATGAGGTATGTTTTCATTATATTTTTTTTTTCCTTATCCATATCTAAAGATTTTCTTCTAAAATCTTATGCCTGCACACTAAACAGAAAACTGTGTAGCCTCCTGTAAGCAGCAATCAACAACTGCATTAATCCCCATGTAATATTTGGGAATTTGTCAACAAAATGCTTATCGTAATAAAAAATGCCATCACCAAGGTTAATAAAAACATTCCTGATACTGCAGGGGATAGGAGAAATGAAAAATATTTTAAGTTATGTGGAACTAATACTAATATAGATGAAAACCAGAAAAGTATATGAGGTGATTCAGATAACAGATAACTAGGCTACAGAGATTGTATGGGAAAGAGAGGATCTCACTCAGTCATCCTTATACACCCCTCTGCACAGTGAGGAGTGATAAAGAACACATTTATGAATTCAGCTCTAATTCTATCACAGATTTTATTATATTTGAAATACATTTGTTAAGTGTCCATGTGTTTTTAAGAACATAGACATACATTATGTAAGAACTAAGGATAAAAGGATAGTTCTTAGGACACTTTCAAAAGGTCTAATATTTACCTTTTTTTCTTTATTTGGAACACTTTGCTTGCTCAGGAGTGTCCTGCTTTCCCCACCTGAAACGATGACAGTAAAGGTGTAGCTAAATGCCAAAAAACCCTACTTCTATCTTCAGACAGCATTTCATGGACATTCCTGCAGTATTGAAAATCATTTTGAAACAAAGTGATGGCTGAGATGCCGCAAGTTATATTAAACTGATCATGTGTGTATCAAAGGTCCTGCCCAGATGTGCCAGGACTAGGTATCTGACATTGCAATGTTAACTAAAACTCCAGCACTGGAGAGATTTTCTTTTCTCCAGACATCATTTCTCTGTGTCTAAGTGTTAGCACATGCTTATTTGAGTTTAGAGCAAATACATTTTGCAGTCGCTGCATACAGACCCAGGTTATGTGAGTGTATTTCCATAAAACTGAGCCATCAGTAAAGAAAAAGACTTTTAAACCCACCCAGTGTATTCAGGCAGAATAGGAAACAGCAAACACACTTATTCAACTAACAGCCTTTTGTGAGGGCCTGGTTCCTGCCTTGGAAAGGTGAGGATGAGACCATAAACTTTGTTATAGTTTTTAGGATTTTATCATCCTTTATGTAAGAGACACGACAGCCAAGATATACCTGCTCATACTTAGCCTGAAGCAAAACTGCTGCCAAACAGGTACTAAACAGAGGTTTATGCAGCAGAGTCATATACCAGGGAAGAGACCAGGAACACATTATGTGTCAACTGCTCTGCAACTATGTGCTACATGTTTATTTTCCCAGGAACACGAATTTAGTGACTACAGCTCAGCAGTACCTAATGATGGCTGGTCCCTTGTCACCACCGGTGTTGTGACGGCAGAGAGCTCTCTGCTAGCAAAGAAATTCTCATACCAGAGGGATTCTCTAATGTCAGAACTCCATTGCTTTGCCAGCTCATGCAGCTAAACAGAAGAGCTGAACGCAAGTGAAAACTAATAATGTACAAAAACTCCTTAGTTAAAGTGTGTTGAAACAAGCAGCAGCTCTGCATCATGCTCTATCATTGCTAGTGTGCAGCCTCCCCTAAAGGGAGAGGCAGCTGGGAACTGAGGCAGTAGGACCTCGGCTAAAAGGGGGTTGGGGGCCCATTGCCCTCTACTGCACTTAGCTCAGAAGCTGCCTGTTTTCACCATTCTGAAATGGTGGGACCTGAGGATGTCGTTCTGCATAATACTTTGGCAACCAAAAAGCTGCCCTTTGAAATGGTTGTTACCAAGTTAACCGAGCTGCTATATGATTAGAGTGAAAACAATAATGATTTGGATGTTGATGGGAGTATTAATTCTCAAGGCAAAAAAAGTCTGAAAAAAGAATCATTTTCCCAGGAGTTACTGTAAACTGGCATGAGGGGAAGTGAAGGAGATAAGCTATAGAATGTGTTTGCATGATTATATAGTTTTTAAGTTATGCAAAGGATGCTGGTCTGTAATCACAGAACAGGTACATCTTTGCACTATATTTGGAGGGCTTGGGATTGGCATACAGAAGAGATTACCAAAGGAAGTGGCAACTACAACAATTCATAGGAGCTAACTAGAATCTGTGATGAACCAGCCTGTACCCTGGGCACACAGGATGAAAACCTCACTGCTTGCTCCTAGGAAGCAGGGTCTCCCATCGGCAGGTTCCTCCCTGGCAGGATGCAAATCCTGATTCACTTCCTGGGGTGATACCTGAAGTTCATAGCAGTTTGTTCTCCCTGTGTTTGTGCAACTGATCTGACCTAATCTTGTCCCCAGAAAACTTTCAGGAGTATGTGTAGATATTTTACGTATGAATTTAATAAATGGATTTCCATCAAATATAAACCGTCCAACAGAGGAACAGCTTGTATAAAGCAAGGCACATATCTGCCGTCATCACAGACCACTTGGGCTTTGCTCTCATGGTTACCATGATATCATCACAGTCCCTCAGAGTGCATGCTGCCTTCTCTCTCACCACGAATGTCAATTATTAATGCCTGTTCATCATAACAACACATCATCCAGAAATGCTTTCTGTTTTCTCCTCATCTATCTTACCAAAAAAAAAAAAAATCACCTTTTATAATATCTAATGTAAAAGTGCTCATAAAAAAAAGAGAAAGACCTGTGTTTGCAGATGTCCAAAATATTATTTGCCTGGATTATCTGGCCTGCTAATTACCCACAGCAAGTGTAGTGAGTATTTAGCGCTGGAAGAGAAATAAGCAAGGCAGGTAGGAAATGTTTGTACAGGCTAGACAACTAACTGTTCCTGGTGCCAAATCAAACAGGTGCAGATTTTATTGATGCAACAAACACGGCAACAAACCCAAACAAATGCACAGTTGATAAGGTGTATTTCTGTAAAACAAAAACAGTACCTACCAAGTAAGACAAAATAAGTTCTTTTTCGTGGTGAAGACACTTTCAGAGATAGGACTTCCCCTTTCTGTGTTCAAATGGGAAGGGTTACACCTGGGGGATTTTAAGGAAGTTGTCCCACAACATATAGAATCATAGAACCATTTTGGTTGGAAGAGACCTTTAATATGATCGGGTCCAACCATTAACCCAGCACTGTCAGATTGGTCCTGTATATGGTCCAACATACGTGAAGGAAATTATTTGGTGTATTTGGATCACTGTTTTCCTTGGTGATCTGGTTTCAGAGAGCAGCCTGAGATAGGTGCTTGTGCTATAGCCAGTGGAAAAGCTACTTAAGCAGCATCTTCCCACTCATCCAATGGTTAGAATACATTGGATTATTGGGGGGTTAGTGGGCACCCCTCCATCAGATCCAGAGTCACACATCAAACTAAAACACTGATAGAGATGCAACCTGGAAGCTCTTTTCTGAGAAATGAATCCTTTCGACTGTCCCCACGTAACCAGTGTGGTTCACACTGGGGAGCAATATTAGGTCACACAAAGTAAAACTAAACCAGAAAACTAACACCAGCTTCTAGTGGTGTTCTAAACAGCATACTGCTCATCTGGAGCATCCCACTCAAACCCCAGAAGGGTGCAACATGAACACTGGAACCTCAACACCAACTGTTTTACTCAAACCCATTTTATTAAGTAAGAACTCCTATCTAATCCACTGAGAAATTCTAACCTAAAATTTTACCATCTATTTGGGACCAAATTAAGTTCATCTCCTTTTCACAGCTTTCAAACAACTCTGGCTAATAATTTACCTTCCTGTTAAACTGTTTGTTCCATACAGGTCAACGTAAAACATTTGTTAAGGTTATCTTAAGAACAAAATGTAGCTAAGAGTAATGAAAGCTGTGAGAGTTCTGTGGCAAAACATGCATACTACAAAAAGAAAGATGAAGTCAACTCCACTTTTTAAGGCTATGCAAAGACCTTAGCTGCTTTCTAAAAACAGGCATTTGATATGCTCATCAAAGTAGCTTGGAATTGGCTGTAAATGTACCTCTAAAATCAGTGAGCAACATTTCATGTTCAAACCTTATATATTTTTTTTAAAAGGCTTGTAAACTTCCAGGCTGAAAGTCTGCGATGGATGGAGAGGGGCAGTTATTTCACACTTGAATAATGATGAGATGTGATACAATGTTGTCAGATCTGGGGAGCTGGAGGTTATATTATTTCACTGTAAATTCTTGTCCAGTTGCATTTCCTGGCCAAAGATGGACAAGGACATTATCCCAGATATCCATCCTCAGAGCTGAAGCTCTCATCCTTGATAAGACCATGTCACGAACCAAGGGACGGAAATCC
>NW_008617436.1:2246-5751 GCF_000691845.1 Merops nubicus | reverse complement strand
GTCCCCTCCAGCCAGAACAACTCTGTGGTTCCATGGGCTGAACCTCTGCCCAAAGGCCACTCTGAGGATTTGGGCTCTCCCCTGCCACAGCCCTGCCAGCTCTTGGACCACCCTGCTCGTGCTCGTTAGCATCTGCCTGGAGGTTTAATTGCTGTTAATGGTTAGAGCAGGTTCAGTTATTAACAGTGTCAGGACTGCTGCAGGTCTGGGTCTGGTTCTACACTAAATCCTCTCTCGACCTCTGGCTGCTGAAGGGCTGGGCTGAGTTTCAAGGGGGAAAGGTCCTGGCAGCACCAGGAGCCCCTTGGCCCTTGGGAAGCTGTGCTTGTGTCTGAGTGGACCGAGGGCCAGCAGGAGCTGAGGGGGGGCCCTCGAGCAGAGTTTGGGGGGGACAGGGCTTGGGGCTCAGAGCTCAGAGCTCCCTCCTCCTTACATCCCACAGCCAGAGTGCCAGGCGAGCACGTGGCTGGGAGCCCATCACTGACCATCCTTTCTGAGGACCACAAGGACACCACGATGCTGGAGCAGCCCAAAAAATCCAGCCAAGAGCTGCTGCCAAGACACCCACTCGCTCCATTCCAGGCTGCCTCCTCCCCTGCCTTCCACCCTGGGCCCTGGGGCTGTCACCACAGCCCAGACTTACCCGTGGCAAACAAACAGAGCAAAACTCTTCTGCTCAGAAGATAAACCAGCCCTGCAGCCAGTCCCCTGAGCTCAGCGTGGCGGGAGGTTCCACCCAGGGATGCCAACCCCTGAGCTGCAGACGGTTGTCATTAGGCTTCAGCATCAACGGGACCCCGAAGGGAAGGGGCTGGGGCTGCTGGTGCCTCTCCCACAGTTTCTGCTGGGGGCTGCTCAGGCTGCAGAAGCCAACGAGGCTGTTGTCACATTTGGCTGGTTTTCTTTAAGGAGCCCGAGGTCCTGCTGCCATCAGTGCAGATCAGCAGGGCTGAAATCACAGCTCTGCCCTCCACGCAGGTTTCAACAGTCCAGACGGGGCACTGGGGCTCTCTAAATGTCTCTTCCCTGTCAAAGGGAGGGGAGTGAACCCAGGGCAGAGTAGGAATCCTGGCGTGGCTCATCTGGAGCCAACCCCCAGCCCACCCAGCCCAGAGCTGGGCAGCTTGGGAGGGTCACAGACAATCACCCTCCCTTGTGGAGGGCACAGAGTGAGGGCCTGGGGGCCTGGCCTTGCCTTGAAGTGCTAAATAAGGAGCCAAGATCCCTTTTCTGCCATCAGTTTTAGTTTGAACAGGATATTTTGGGGAGCTGGCACGAGCACCTTGGTTGCTTTTGAAGCTGGGGCGGATCCCACCCACCCCTTCATCAGGAGGGGCAATTAATTCTGCCCTTCAGAAGGCAGGGTGGGAGGGATGGCTCAGAACTTCCACCCCAGCAGCTGCCATCGCTGGGGAAAAACCCACAAACCTCCCTGTGGGCTGGAAGATTTGCTCCTGTTGCACTCAGAGTATCTCAGCCAAGAGCTTCTCCAGCCTCTGCTCCTTGCCAAGGTGACCAGACACCTCTGAGGTCCTCTGGTGCCTCTGATGAGCAGCAAAGAGCAGATGCAGGACCAGGGAGGCACCTCCCAGGGGTTCCTGGTGAAGGAGGGAGGACTGAGAGGTTGATTCCAGCTTCCCAGCAGCATCCCCCCCTCCCTGCAGGGTAGCAGAGCTCAGATCCCTGCCCAGGGGGGAGCTCCCAGGGGGGGGAATGGGCACTTCTGCCTCTGGAACCATCTTCTGCCTCTGGAACCATCTCATAGGAAGAAGAATTGTCCCTCTCAACCCAAACCCCCCCTCCCCTCCCCAGAGCAGAACCCTGAGGAGCAGCAGAGGCTGAGGTGGGGGGGTTGCTGTGTTTAAATCTCTTTGCCAGCCAGTTTCTGATGATGCTCTGTGGGATTTGGGATATTTTTGACACCACTGGAGCACTGGACCCAGCCCTGGTCCCACAGGGGACTCCAGCAGCTCGGTGCCAAGCCCCCTCCCCCTGCACCAGGTCACTCTCCCTGTGCTGTGTCACCCTCACACCCTCTGCAAGGACCTTTTCTCTTCTTTCCACAATTTTCTGGCTCCTTCCAAAGCTGCTGCTTGTCTCATCCTCCCTGCCCAGCACCCCCACGCCCCAAAATTTCCCCTGCCTCCAGTTCAGAACCTCTGCTTCCAGCACTTAGCACAAGCTTAAATAACTCAGTAGCTCCTACTCCTTTTATTCCCTTCACAATCTTTTCCTCTCCACTCTCTGCTCCCCCTTTAATCCTTTCCAAAGGATGCAGACCTACTTATTTTTTTTTTTCCCCTTCCTTTTTTTTTCATCCCAGCCTTTCTCTTCGAGCTCCCCAAGTCCCTGAGTCATTCCACTGGCTCCCTGCTGTGCCATTATCCATCTCTGTAATGTCCTTTTTCATATTTAGGTGATCAAATCTGGGCACAGCACTCCAGATGCACCCTTATCACTCGGTCCCTCAGACCAGATTAGAAACATTGCCTCCAACGTGTGCTTGAGGGTTTCTATTTGTGTTTTCTGGGCTTGCTTCAGCCTCCTGGCCAAGCCCCACAGCCCACGGGTACAGCCCCAGTGCTCAAATCCTCCCCTGCACGACGTGATGTGACTGGTTTTAATTATCCATGGGGGTCACATCCTGGAGGTGTCTGTGCTGTGACATCTGGATTCACCCCCACTTTGGTGCTGTGCCATCAGGGCTGTTTCCCACCCGAAGCTTTTGCTCCAGGAGCAGGTTTTAACATCTTGTGTGCTTGAAAATTGGGAATTTGAGGGTTTGGGGTGGGGTATTTTTGAGGCTGAGGAGGTTCTGTGGGTTGTGCTAGGACACGTTGCCTCTTCAGGCAGCATCTCTGGTCACAGGGCTCTGCCAAGACCTTGGCTGGGCTGGTCCCATCACACAGGGGGTTCTTTCAGCCCCTGAGGTGGGGACCCACCATTCCTGGGTGGTATTTGCAGTGGGAAATGCCTTTCTAAGAGGGAAATGTTGCCTTCTGGCAGTGCTGCTGGGAGGTTTCCCAGCAAACCCACGTCTATGTTGAGCCCAGGGTGCTCCTCAGCCTTGGCACAGGTCAACAACAGACTCAGCAGCCCGAGCTCACAGCTCTCAGCAAACAGATATTTGCCTCCCAAAACAGAATAAAAAAGGAAGAAACAAAAAAGAATTTGCTGCCTCGTGGTCCCTTTCCATCCTCTGCAATCCCCTGCTTGCCCTCCTTAATTAATAACTGAACGTGGCTCCATCCTCCCTGAGCCCCTGGGCCAATATTGCTGTTAATTAATTCCTCTTCCCGTGGCTCTCCCCGTGGTGGGGACGTTGCCCAGCAGAGCTGGTGCTGGTGCCACGGGTGCCCTCCTTGGTGGAGTTATGGTTGTCCACCCTGGGGACAGCTTGGTGTGGGCAGCAGGAGCAGGGCAGGGATCATACCCCTGGATTCAGCACTGGGGAGGCTGCAACTCGAATCCTGGGGGCAGTTTTGGGCTCTTCACTCCCAGAAGG
>NW_008617436.1:0-2209 GCF_000691845.1 Merops nubicus | reverse complement strand
GAAGGGTCTAGAGGCCAAGTGTGGGGAGGAGCAGCTGAGGGAGCTGGGGGTGCTGAGCCTGGAGCAAAGGAGGCTCAGGGGAGACCTTCTGGCTCTGCACAGCTCCTGACAGGAGCCTGGAGCCGGGGGGGGTCGGGCTCTGCTCCCAAGGGACAAGCAACAGGACCAGAGGAAATGGTCTCAAGGTTTCAGTTGTCCCTGAGGAACAATTTCTTGCCCTGGAGGGTTGCCCAGGGCTGTGCCAGGCTGCCCAGGGCAGTGGTGGAGTCCCCACCCCTGGAGGGGTTTCCAAGCTGTGGAGATGTGGGGTGAGGGACACGGGGCAGTGGGGACCTGGCAGTGCTGGGGGATGGTTGGACTCAATCTGAGAGGTCCCCTCCAGCCAGAACAACTCTGTGATTCTGTGGCATGAGGGGTTGGGAGAGAGGGGAAGCATCTCTGGCTCCCTTTGTGGTTTGGAGCAAGCAGCTTTAATTCAGGGGTGTCTGAAACAGCAACATTTACCAGTGTCTTTTCATGGGTTTCCTGATAATTATGGCATTTAATTATTTCTTGGCCAGACCCTTTTTCTTCCAGTTCCTCTTTGGCCTCTGGATGGAAACACAGAATGAACACCAACATTTCCATCCTTCCCCCCAGCTCCTCTGCCCCAACCACCCCAACATTTCCCCACAGAATTCCCTGACCTCTCTCTTTTATTTTTTCATTCCCAGCAGCTCCCAAACGAGATTACTCTAATTACTACCAAGGCCTGTGGGACTGCAGCAGCGAGCACCCCGACGAGCTCTCCTTCCACCGTGGAGACCTCATCTACATCCTCAGCAAGGTAAGAGCCCCACCAACAGCCCCACGGTCACCAGAGTGGGGCTGGAGCTCCACTGCAAGGTTAAAAGCTGAGGAGATGGGCAAAAATCAGGCTCTGGAGTTAAATTAACAATTTAAGTGGAGGAGGGAGCAGGATGCCGGGGTCCAAACCGTGCTCCCAGCTCCGTGACTGCCCCGTCCGTGCCCCTCCTGCCCTTCACACGTGGTCTTTAGATGCCCCAAAGCAAGATTCTTTTCTTTTTTCCTATTTTTTTTCCCTGGTAATGGAGCCTGGCCGTGCTGGTGCTCAGGTATTACAGGGGTAATTGAGTTGCTCAGTCGGGTGTGACCAGAGCTCCCTTCGGCAGGTGAATAAATTGGAGGTGTTTGCATTAACAGGTCTGTGGGGGCCAACGGTGTCAGTGACCCCCCATCCTGCCCTGCTTGTCCCCCAGGGCTCTACCTGGCCCCTGCTGGTCCCCCCCAGACCGTGGTGGCCCCAGCTGGCAGCGATGGGCTGGGGAGGGTGCATTTTATGGGTGGTTTTGCAATGCACAGTCAGGCTCCCAACCAGAGCTGAACCCAGGGGGGGGTTGTGTGCTCTGGATGGTGGTTGGTAAGGTGCTTTGCACCCCAATCTGGACCCGGAGAGGGGAGGAACTTGGGGCTTGCAGCTTGTTGGTGGGTTTTGTGAGGTGCTTTGGGCCCTGGTATGGTGCTGGACCAGTGGTGAGCTCGGGGGGCTGCAAGTGTGGCTGCAATTGTTTTGCAATATGCTTCCCACCCCCAGCAGAGTGATGAAATGGGGGGTTGTGCCCCATCTGCCTTCAGCAGGCACCCCAAGAGGGAAGGTCGGGTCGGGGGCATCTGATGGCAGGATCAGCAGCAGGATCATCAGGTGCAGCAAGGGCTTTGACTTTGGTGGGTACAGACCTTTGGAGGTGGAGAGGACTCCAAGTCTCAGGCTCCTTCAGTCCAAGGCGATGCTTTAGCACTGAGAAAAAGAACCAGCTTTAGTTTGGCCTCATGTGAGAGCCACAGGATGGCCCCAGGATGGCCCCAGGGGAGGGGACACCACAGTGACAGCCAGGAGAGGGGTGGCAGCAGCATCAGACCTCTCCTTGGAGGTCTGGGCCATCCTGAAGAGCCCTTGAGGCTGGTCCCTGAGGGCACCGCAAGGCTCCGAGCTGGGCACCCACAGCAGCAAGCCTTGAGCCTGGCATGTGCTGGCCACTGGCTGCTTGCCCCCCTCCCCAAAGGCTGCAGCCACCGTGGCTGTTTGTAGCTGCTGTGTTTGAAGCTGTGGAGGCAGCTGCAGCCCTGGCAGCATCCTGGCCCGGGCTTCACCATCTCTTTCTGGAAGGCTGAGATTTGCCCATCACTGGCTCTCTTTACAGCAGCATAC
>NW_008617435.1:2397-2618 GCF_000691845.1 Merops nubicus | reverse complement strand
GTCGTGTGCAGGACATGAACAGGGAGGTGGTGAAGACCGACTGTGCCACCGCTCGAATTCCAGAGCTGGACTTTGAGATCCCAGCTTTCAGCCAGAAGGGAGGTGGGTGTGCGGGGGCGCCGGAGGAGGACCAGGCTCCCTCCTCTCCCTGGGGCCACATAAACTCGGCGGGGCCGACGCGCCCGGGCCGCCGGGGGCCGCGGGCCACCGCGGGCTCAGCG
>NW_008617435.1:0-2288 GCF_000691845.1 Merops nubicus | reverse complement strand
GGCAGGGGAAGCTCCACAGGGACACCTGCCCAGGAAACACCCATTCTGTTCACCCTGTGCTCGCTGGTGTCACACGGCACCGGGAGGAGAGCGTCACACGCTCGCCCTTGCCCTGTGCCCTCAGTGGCATCGGCTGCCCTGGCATCACTCAAACGTGTTTTGCAGGCGACGGACAAAGAGGTGGCGAGTAAAATAGACGAGTTCATTGCCAAGCTAAAGCAGCTGAAAGAATTGCAGTCCTCCTTCACCTTTGTGAGTTGGCGTGAGGCTCGGCCCTGCCCCGTGCCAGGGGAGCGGAGTGGGGGCTCCGGGGTGGCTCCTGAGCCCGTGTCCTCCCACAGATCATCGACGATCCCTCGGGCAACAGCTTCGTGGAGAACCCTCATGCGCCGCAGAAGGATGATGCTCTGGTGGTCACCCACTACAGGAGGACTCCCCAGCAGGCTGCCATGCTGGGGCTGGAGGTAACTGGGAGCTGCTGCTGCACACAGGACTGTGCTGGGAGGAGGTTGACCCTGAATTAAGGCACGGGTGGTAACACTGCTTTTGGTGTCCCCTCTTGCAGGGAGAGGAGATGGAGGAGAAGCCAGCAGACTCTGTGGAGGACCTGAGGAATGAGGTGGGGACTCAGCAGGGCGGTGGGGTCCCACCACCCTGGACAGGCTCTCTGGTCTGGCCGTGACTCTCTGAATCTCCTTCTTGTTCCTGCACCCCAGGTGCTGCAGTTCAACACCAACTGCCCCGAGTGCAACGCGCCGGCCAGCACCAACATGAAGCTGGTGCGTATCCTTTGTGGGGTCCCTGCAGGGGCAGCCGTGCCTCTGAGCTGCCCGGGCACCTCCCACTGTGCCTGCATGGTGTGGAGCCCGTCAGGGTGCAAATCTGTCTTGGGACTTGCCAGTGAGCTCCTGTGGCAGCTCCAGAGGGAGTGAGGCTGTGGAGGGGGCACAGGCTGCTACTTTCAGAGTTCCCTTTCCTGGAGTTTTCCTTGACCACACGCTCAAGAAATCCCACACTTCAAGGAAGTGATTATCATGGCCACCAACTGCGACTCCTGCGGGCACAGGACCAATGAAGTGAGCTGGGAAATGGCGGCTGACTGCTTTTAGGGGGCTGGTGGGGAGGGGCAGTGTTGCCTGGGCTTTTGTGGCTCAGTGTTGCAGGGCTTCCCTGGCCTCTGCTTGCTCCTCGAGAGCTGTGGATGGTTTAGGTAGGAAGTGTGTGAGGCTGACTGTTGTCTGGCCCTAGGTGAAGTCTGGAGGAGCCATCGAACCCCAAGGCACCAGGATAACTCTTCGGATCACAGACCCCTCCGACATGACACGGGATGTCCTCAAGGTACAGCACCTGTGGCCGTGGCAGGCGAGGACCCTGGGCCCTCCCCTGTGGGCGCTCACCGCTGGCCCTCGCAGTCTGAGACCTGCAGCGTGGAGATCCCGGAGCTGGAGTTCGAGCTGGGGATGGGAGCGCTGGGGGGGAAGTTCACCACGCTGGAAGGGCTGCTGAAGGACATCCTGGAGCTGGTGAGCAGCCCTGCACAGCTCCCTGCTGCGGCGTGGCCCCCGCCTGCGGGCTCTGCTGCAGGGCAGGGATCTCATGCTGTGGGCTCTGCTCCCCCAGGTTGAGCGGAACCCCTTCACCCTGGGTGACAGCTCCACGCCCAGCAAGGCAGAAAAGATGCAGGAGTTCCTTGGGAAACTGCAAGAAGTGAGTGCACGCCTGATTTTCCCCACGCTGAAACATGGGTTTGCTGCTGCTGCTGTGCCTGAGCTCCTCGGCAGGCGTTCCTCACCTTCCCTGCCTGGCCCACGCCTCCCCTCACGTTTGTCCTGAGCCGTTACTGGTTTTGACTGAGGAAAATGTTTGCATGGCCTAAGTGTGTTTGCAGGTCTTGCTGGAGAATTAGGAAAAACCTTAATACCTGGATGTGCTCTCTTTGTGCAGATCATAGAGGGAAGGACCAAGGTGCACTTCATCATGGATGACCCTGCGGGCAACAGCTACCTTCAGGTACAGCCTTGGGCCCTTGTGAGATGAACTCGTTCAGGTCTCCTGGGCAGTCTGGGTGGATTTTGGTGCCACAATATAGAAAAGAGATGGAGGAGCTGGAGTGGGCCCAGAAGAGGGTGATGGGACTGGTGAGAGCTCTGAGGAGCAGCTGAGGGAACTGGGATTTTTTTTAGTCTGGAGGAGGCTGAGGGGTGACTTTCTGGCTCAGAAGAGAGGTTGGAGTGAGATGGGCCAGAAGGAGTGCTAGGAGGAGAGGAAATGGGCTTAAGCTGTGCCAG
>NW_008617434.1:0-236 GCF_000691845.1 Merops nubicus | reverse complement strand
GCGGGCGGCAATGGTGGTCCGCCTCTTCCTCCGCTTGGGGTACGCCTCCCGGCCGGGATCCGGCGGCTCCAGGAAGGGGGGGCCGCCCAGGGCCTTGACCTTATCCCGGATCTCCTTGAAGAGGTTCTCCTTCCTCTGGGTGCGGGAGAAGGCCACGAGCAGGGCTCGCTCGTGGGGCTGCGGCCGGGGCTTGCCGAAGCCCAGCTGCCGGGGGGGCAGGAGCCGCCCCGACCGCT
>NW_008617433.1:0-3484 GCF_000691845.1 Merops nubicus | reverse complement strand
ACTGCAGGCGCTTTACGAGTGGGTGTGCAAGGAACCAGACGCTCTGCTGCCACAGCTGCTTTCTGTGCGGGCGTGGAGATACACAAGTGCTGGGGCCTCCCCCACAGTGGTAGATCTTGTCATCCACACTGAGCCTTTTTTTTTTATTTTTTAATATACTACTCCCCATTCAGACCAGCTGCAGCATGGCCTCGAGCCTGTGTGCAGGCTTCCCAGGATAGCATGCATGATTTGGGGTAGTCAGGAAGGGTGTAAGGAGTGGGAGACAGTAGAGAAATGGAGTTGTATCAGGTTTAATTTTTTCATCATCCCAGCCTGCATGGTGGAAATGAAGGGTGAAAGGCCGGTGGGCAAATTAGTTGCCCAGAGAGAGGATTTTGCTGGAACTGAGACAAGCTGTTTTCTGCCAATTTTCTGCCTGTGCTTCTGTTGCATTGTCAGTGCATTGTGAATATATCTGAATCAGGAGAAAAATGCATATCTCAAAATAAAAAAATACTAATAATGTATTAATTGCTAGTACTATGATCTTGAAGGTCCCTTCCAACCTAAAGGATTCTATGATTCTATGGTAGCTCATACTTGGTTTGAGACATGTTATTTTAGAAAGCTGCTCAGTTCATGGTGACCTGATACGTCATCTGAAGGTAGCTGCAAACTGTGTTTGAAAATAGACTGTGCCATTGTCTGCCTGAGGAGATGCCAGCCAAAGCGATAAATTATCCATGTTTAAAATTATGTCTGCAGTCTCATCCGTTGCATGTAAACTCAGTGTGTGTATAATCATTGCAGCATCAGGCAGAACAGCTGTCGGCTCAGGGTCTCCATCAAGGTTTACGTAATCATCCTGTTTGACAGGGGGTTTGCTGGATTGTGGTGGCACTTCCAGGGGCGTCTGGGATGCCATCATTGTCGACTGGCTAACCTATCAGTTTCTGACTGTTTGCTTCACAAACCTCACAAACCTGTGGACGCTTACACGGAATATAATTGCCAGCTGCTTTCCTAACTACCTTTTTCGTGTGGTAGATCCAAAGAAAGAGCAGTGTGGAAGCAACAGTCTCCTGTTGTGCCTCCTCCCTGGCAGTGGAAGTCTCAGAACTGATACTAAGTAAAAAAAAACAACTAATGGCAGCTGCTTTATCATCAAACAATGAGTTTAGCATGAAGGATGATCACATGCGAAAACTTGTTGCCAGAGGGAGGAAAAAAAGATGATAAACTGCTTTAATCATGTTATTTGTAATATTCGCTACTTTGAGGCCACAGTAGCCCATCTTATAGGATGCAAATAGAACTGTTGATTTCTCATTGCTGTTGTCCTGGAGGATGGACAGGCAGCCAGGACGGACTCCTGCCTTGGTGGAGTTGAGTGTGACCTCGTGTGTTCTATAGAACTGTGTGTGATGATCCTCTGTTCACCCTTTATCCACTGAATCGTGGCTGAGCAAGCTTTGTTTGTTTGATTTCAGCATAAACCAGGCAAACACACAACAGTGATTTGTCAACTGAATCACAAGAGCTCGTCTAATCATGCCCTTGTCAGGACTACTGCATGTAGGGCTCCATTCAAGTGTTTATTTTTTTTAAAAACTCAGTAATGTAGAAATAATAGTTTTGTCATCATTCTTCACCAGAACCAAGTAAATGCTTCCTAGGATGACTGCTTTCAGAGGGTCTTGTTTTTCTAGATACCACGTGAGTCTCTTTATGCTTGAACCTCACAAAATATTTTTAAGAACTGCATCAAATGTTTAATATTGTTGTTGTTGTTACTAGCAAGGACTGTTCGTGCTTTTTGCTTCAATCATTGTTGCAGGTGATGGCTGCTGGTCAGTGAGTTGCTGCCAGCACCCATGGTGTTAGTGTACAGTGAGGAAGTCTGTGTATTTTCACTGATTTATAGTGGCTTAATCCATGGTAGCATTGTGCCGTTGCATGTTTTATTGTTTGTCTGCAAAGCCCCCTTTGTTTCTGAGCAAACTGACCTGTACTTTCCCCTCTTTGCCTCTGTGAAGCAGTGTCCTAAGGAGGCAGGTTCCCTCCAGAGGCTGGCAGCACCGTGGAGACACGCTGGCTGGGAGTTCAGTGACAGAGACGTTCCGTTGGCACAGCATGGGCTGCGGGCAATTGTCTTGGGTTCAGCCTGGACTGGCTGTGTCTGTGGCCTGCCACGTGCTACTCATGCTGCCTTCTCTCCCTCCATCTGCCCTCACGTTATCTGCTCATTTGTGCCCTACTGGTTTGCATTGCAGCATTTTTATTTCTTAGCTTTTGCTCCCATGCTGATGAAGGACGCTTAGAAATTCGCAGCATGTGGGTGACATCTGAAGGTGCCATCAGAAAGCCTCTCTGTGCCTTTCCTGCCCCACTTATTTAGGAGAGACTATGGGTCAGGAGTACCAAAATGTTTAACAGGCCAGTGATGTCAGTGGCTTCCCAGTTTTTAAAATAGCATGTGAAATTTCTGCCTCTTCCCAGGGCTGCTTAAAATTTTCAGCTGAGCAGTGTCCCTGTATTGGTATAACTAGTCTAAGTTTAGTACCATACCTTCCTAGTGCTTCACAGAAAATTTAGAGATTATTTTCAGCTGGTACTTGTTTATCACTGCATTCCCTTACCTCATTTTTCAAGCTGGGATTCTCACATAAGTATCTGGATTCCTCCTTGAATTGGACAGAAACAGTACTACTGAGGACAAACTCTTGGGAGTTTTCTAAGACTAGCAAATACTTTCTGTATCACTGAAGGAGAAATGAGGTAAGATGGCAAATCCTCGTTAATAGTTATGATACTAAACCCCCTGTCTTTATCGTGTATCTGGAATGCAGGAGGCAGGAGCTGTGAAACAGTGAAGCAGAGCTCAGTGACCACATCAGCAGGTAGCTGCCAAGCAGGGAAGCAGTGTGTGTGTAGTGTATCAAAACCCCATCTCTGCCTGGGCCCCAGAGTTCCCTCCAGGCTACACCACACAGGAGCGTGCTGCAGGGCACTGTTGTTGTGGCTGTTCCACCAGTGAGTGTCCTGACTCCAGCTTTCCTGCTCCTGCATGGACACGGAAGGTCTGGAGTTGGTCAGCAGCGTGTGGAGAATGTGTGGGGGTCACAGGGTTTGAGGGGTCAGCTCGTGTGCCCTGCCCTCTTCCTTGCCATCACGAGCACAGCTGAAGTGGTGTTGAAGGAAGGAAACCACATCCAAGTACTTGATTTGTAAGCTTGCTGTGTCTGATTTCACATCTGTAGAAGAGGGATAACACCATTACTCTGAAGCTAGTATAAGGCTTGAAAACACACCTAATTCTTTCTCTGATTATCATACA
Source organism: Merops nubicus (assembly GCF_000691845.1). Lineage (NCBI taxonomy): Eukaryota > Metazoa > Chordata > Aves > Coraciiformes > Meropidae > Merops > Merops nubicus. Next base: position 165 of record NW_008617433.1, on the reverse strand, counting down.
GGAGGAGAAATTTCAGAGCTGCTTGGAAACAGCACCTTCAGCTTCCTTCGGGGTTGAGCACGGATAAGAAGCGCTGTTCAGTGTGATTTTAGAGCCATCTGGTCCCCTCTCCTTCCCCTCAGCAGGGATTGGTGGCATGTGCTGCCCGTCACGCTGCCAGGCGGG
>NW_008617432.1:5694-6293 GCF_000691845.1 Merops nubicus | reverse complement strand
ATAATGAAATTATTTCTTAATTTATTGCTTGACATCGAGAAAAAAACAAACAAGGAAACTCCTCGCACCTTTGTGTGCTCTCTGGCTTTGTGCTCCTGGCAGAGAGCCGGGCCCCCCCTCGCTGCCCTCACCCTGCTTCCCGCAGGCCCGGTGCCCACAGGGCCCTGTCAGGAGAGGCTGAGGCCACCCGCTGCTCCCAGCCCCTGTGCTGTTCATACGCCTCCTGCCAAGGCTCCCCTGGCTCCCCACGGTTAATTGGGAATCACCCGGTGGTGATTAGTGCCCTGGGGCTCTGCCTAAGCTGCCCCAAGCCAATTAGGGGGCAACGAGCCCCTTGTGGGTTCTGAAAGCTGCTTAGGGCATTACAACCCCTCCTGCATCATGAATCCCCTTAATTGAGTCCAGAAGCAATTAGTTAATCAATGCCACCCCTGGGCAGGGTCAGCTCATGGGCATGGCGATGGGTGTGCACCTGGGTGCCCTGCGCTTGGCTCTGGTCGGTGGTGACCCCCAAGCTGCCCTCCCAAGTGTCAGGCCAGCCCTGCTTCCGTGCCAGCTCCACCCTGGAAGTGCCCCACGTGCTGAACTGGGGACACTTT
>NW_008617432.1:5151-5394 GCF_000691845.1 Merops nubicus | reverse complement strand
GCCCGGTGCACCCATTTACATGTGCGCCCATGTACACATTTACCTCTGCACCCGTGTACTCATGCACCCTGTTTATGAATTTACCTGTGCACCCGTGTGCCCCTGCACCCCTGTACTCATGCACCCATGTACCTGTGCACCCATTTCCCCATGCACCCATGTAGCCATGCACTCTGTGCACCCCTTCACCCACATATCCTTCACCCACGTACTCCTGTACCACCTTACCCATGTGCTCCTGCA
>NW_008617432.1:4490-4870 GCF_000691845.1 Merops nubicus | reverse complement strand
GCAGTCCTCCCCCAGCCGTTTCTAGGTCGGGTTTTGCAACTGAGCGGGGGGGTCGGCTGGGTCACAGCAGCTTGTGCCAGCACAGGGAGCCGCCCTCACAGCCCTCCCTGCATCTGGGGGTACCGAAACCCCCCAAGTCCCTGCCAGTGGAGAGAAGGGGGACCCTGGTGCATGTGCCAGGCGTGGGGGCTGTGTCTCCCTGGTGCTCCTCCAAGCACAATCCGGGGACCCGCTGGTGAAGTTCATTTGCACCCCAGCAGCGATCACATTTGGAGGGTGTAAAAGGAGATGCTCCATATAAGCCACCCCCTGCTGGTGCTGGCCCTGGCTCTGCCCCATTCCTGGCACCATCACCACCTTCTGAATGACCGCGGGGCTGG
>NW_008617432.1:0-4336 GCF_000691845.1 Merops nubicus | reverse complement strand
GCCTGACCGGCCTGTCCCGGGCTTGTTGCCCTCGCCAGCGGCATCCCGATGGCTCAGCCCCGTGTGACAGGTGCTGCTGCTCGGGCAGACACCCGACCCCGCGTCAGAATTTGGCTCCGCGTGACCGAGGAGCGACTTATAAATAGCAGGAGGAGGGGAGCTGCCGGCAGCCAAGAGCGGGTGAGAGGAGAGCGAAAGTGCCGTTGTCCCGATGGATTTCCAAGCCGGCATCTTGAGGGATGGCAGCCCCATGGAGAGCCTGGAGAAGCAGCTCATCTGCCCAATTTGCCTGGAGATGTTCAGCAAGCCGGTGGTGATCCTGCCCTGCCAGCACAACCTCTGCCGCAAGTGTGCCAACGACGTCTTCCAGGTGAGAGGGGGGCCCCGTGCCCATTTTCCTTCCCTGCCCGGGCTGGAGGTCGCCGGGCTGATCATGGTGCTGTGTGGATGCTCGTGGTGCTGCGGGGATGCTCACGGAACCTCCTGGTGTTCATCTCCCCCTCCCAGGCTGCCAACCCCTACTGGCAGAGCCGGGGCAGCGTGACTTCGGGGGGCAGGTTCCGGTGCCCATCGTGCCGCCATGAGGTGCTGCTGGACCGTCACGGCGTCTACGGGCTGCAGAGGAACCTGCTGGTCGAGAACATCATCGACATCTACAAGCAGGAGTGCTCCAGGTGGGCACAGGTGGCCGTGGCTGATCGACTGGGGACATGGGGACATGAGGACAATCGCTTGGGGACGTGGGGGCACGAGGACCTGGTGATACCCACCACCCAAGTCATGGCATCATTGTTGAGACTGTAGTAGACTGCAGCTCAGAAAGAAATTGGGGGACCTTTTTTGCTGGCTCAGTGGTCCCTGATCCAAATCTTCTTCCCCTGATCCAAATCTTCCTCCCTCAACTCAAATCTCTTCTTTGTCCAGAGCACTTTGGGCTTTTAGGTGGCTCAGGGGGGTGGTGGGTCCCTGGAGGGGTGGTGGCAGCAGGGCGGGTCCTGCCTCCCCCCTGCTCTGCTGCTGGTGGGAGATAAGAGGTGTGGGGGACAAATCCAGGCTCTGCTCATGACAGCGGGCACTGCTGGCTGATAAGGGACAGAGGGACAGTTTGGGGAGGGGGCCCACGCAGCTAAAGCATGGGGAGGATGGAGGGCTCACAGGTTCTTGAGGCAGAGCAGGGGCCTTGGCCAAATTCCCTGAACCACTGTAAATATTGTTTGAGAGCCATGGGGACGGGGACGATGGCACGTGGCAGGTGTCTGTGGCTGCTGGGGGGGGACATGGGGGGGCAGCCCCGTCTTTGCTTCACTGGGTTGACTCATCCCCATGTCCCCCCCTTTGCTGTAGGGGGATGATTCAGCTGCAGCCCCCAGCTGGCACCCCCTGGGGGTTTCTGGGCACCCCCACCCCAGTCACGCTTTGGGTGACAACAGTAAATCCCAGCAGCCCAAGGCTAAATTTAGGTGCTTGTGCATCGCTCCTGGAGCGTGGCCCTGGGGCCCACTGGTGCTGGTTGCTGCCCTGCCCAGTGCTGCACTGGTTTAAACTGGGGCTTACAGCAAGCCGGGCTTACAGAGGCACAGATGTTGTTGGATTCTGAAGGACCGAGTGTGGGGTTGTGCTGGGATCTGGCCACTTTCCTGAGGACCTGATTTTGGGATGGGGGTGTGCAGCAGCAGTGGGGATGTCACTGCAGTGGGGATGATACTGCAGTGGGGACAGCAGGGATGTCACCCTGGTGGGGATGTCACCCTGATGGGGATGTCAGCGTGGCTGTGCTCCTCTCCCCAGCAGACCACTGAAGAAGGGGGAGCACCCCATGTGCAAGGAGCACGAGGATGAGCGGATCAACATCTACTGCGTCACCTGCGAGGTCCCCACCTGCTCCATGTGCAAAGTCTTCGGTGCCCACAAGGACTGCGAGGTTGCCCCCCTGCAAAACGTCTTCCAGGGCCAGAAGGTGCCTGCAGGGAGGAACGGGGGGGGCTGCGGGGGACACAGCTGGTCCCGTAGCGATGTGCTGAGCTGGGGCAGTCACAAATAGCACTGGGGCCTGCTCATGGGGTATTAATAACCCCTGGGTGACTTCACCCAGGAGACAGTCTATATTTAGAGAGGCTGTGGCTTGTGGGGGGAGCAGAGCTGGGGCCGGGCAATGCCCAGCCTGTCCCCACGTCGGGATAGGAGACATCCCCATCCCTGCTGTGGTTCAAGCTGTTTCTCTCTATCCATCCCTGCCCAGACCGAGCTGAACAACTGCATCTCCATGCTGGTGGCGGGGAACGACCGGATCCAGACGATCATCTCCCAGCTGGAGGACTCGTGCCGGAGCACCGAGGTGAGGAAAGGGGGAAAAGGAGCCCTCTGAAACCGTTTGGGATGGCTGGGAGGGAGCTGGAGCCCACGGAGCAGGGAAGCCCCACGGGATGCTGGTGGTGCTGAAGGGGACACGGGTGTCATCCCTCGGTCCTTGTCCCTGCAGGAGAACAGCGAGGCGGCCAAGCGGGAGCTGTGCACTCGCTTCGACGCCCTGGCAGCACTGCTGGAGGAGAAGAAGTCAGAGCTGCTGCAGCGCATCACTGACGAGCAGGGCAACAAGACAGGCTTTGTCCAGGGCCTCATCTGCCAGTACAAGGAGCAGCTGGAGAAGTCAAGTCGGCTGGTGGAGACGGCCATCCAGGCCATGGAGGAGACCGGGGAGGCCACTTTCCTCATGGTGAGACCCCCAAACCCTCCCCGGTGGTATTTTCATGGGGTCCCACCAGCATGGGGACATCCCAGCAGCTGCCACACAGCTCTGCTCACCTCTCCTCTTGCTCCCCACAGAACGCCAAGCAGCTCATTAAAACGTAAGTTCCCCAGTTTGGGAAAATTTGGCCACCCACAGCCCCTGTCCCAGGATTCAGCCACGGGGCACCCAGGCGGTGAGCGTGGGGTGCCCTGACCCCCCACCCTGGCACCCCACGGTCCCCGAGCCTGGTGAAGGGACAGGGAGGGACACAGCTCTGCTCTCCCTGCCCAGGATTGTGGAGGCCTCCAAGGGTGGCAAGCTGGAGAAGATTGAGCACGGCTATGAGAACATGGACACCTTCTCAGTGACCCTGGACCACCTGGCCGAGGCAGTCCGCGCCTTGGACTTCAGCTCTGGTAATTCACCTCCCAACCCCTTGATGCCCCTTTGCCAACTCCCATCCCACCCAGTGGCACCCACCGACTTTCCTGGTGGCCCCATGGTGATGTTTGATCACCTCTTTTCAGCTGAGGAAGATGAGGAGTACTTTGATGGGGAGGAAGAAGAGGTGGAGGAGGACGTGGTGCCCGAGAGGACGGTGATGGGTAAGGAGCAGCACGGCTGAGCCCGCTTCCCCAGAACCCTCAAGCACCCTTGGGGGAGTTTTGGGGGCTTGGATCCCCCCTTGACCCCCCCATCCTGTCCCCCAGCAGCTCCCCAGTAGCCGCAGCGACGTTGCCAGCAGAGGAGAAACGCCGCGGGCGCAGGATGTCCGGCGACGGGACTCGGGGAGGGGGGGGACACGCCACAGGGGCCGGTGGCCTCGTGACCCCCCTGCTCCAGCACAGGACACTTTTCTATACGGGTGCAAACAGGAGAATTCCGCACGTTTTATATGTTCCTTGTTTTGTATATAATTGTCACGGATTTGAATTTTGTGTATTTTGTAAAGAAAACTGGTCTTTTGGGTGGTTTTTTTTTGCCTCCTCGCCTCTCGTCCTCGGCTTGCCAGACCCACAGTGGGCACTGGGGATGTGGGTGGGTTTGCCAGGCTGGTGGCATCACTGGTGTCCCTTCCAACACCCGGTGCCACAGAGGGATGTGTGCCAGTCCCACACTTAATTTTCAGCCTCATTAGCACCTCCAGCATCGCTGGCACCCTGCGCCTTGGCTGCCTGCCCGGGGATGTAACAGGTCAGCACCCGACAGAATTTATCTCCTGGCAATGGGATGCCTGAGGCGACTGCTTGCCTAGGCTTGGGGATGTGGTTCTGGGGCAAGGATGCTCTGGACTGTGCCAGTCCCTGAAACAGGGACAGTCTCAGCATCGAGCTGCTCACACAACTGCAAAAATATACCATAAATGCAAAAAGTATACCATAAAGGCAGAAAGTATCCCATAAATGCTTTTCTCCTCTGCCTGGCTGAGGGGAAACTGAGGCAACGCCAGCAGCAGTGCTCTGGGCTGTGCCGTAATTGCAATTAGCCCCAGGGCAACTAGTGCTGCACACCCAGGGTAATTAGTGCTGCTCTCCCAGGGCTGGGCAGGAGTGGCTGCTGGGGGGATGGGATCTGGTCCCAGGCTTATCTGTCACACGGCTGCTCCAC
>NW_008617431.1:0-207 GCF_000691845.1 Merops nubicus | reverse complement strand
CCCATGTCCCGTTAGCCACTACCCACGGTCCCCCCCCGTCCCTGGTGTTTCCCCTCCACTCTCCCAGCACAGCGCCCGCTGCCATTCTCCAGCCTCACTTCCACAGATCCTTCAAACATTGACATGGGAACGGTCAGGAAAGTGCCCAGCTTCAGGTCTGATGGTTCCCCTTTTCCAGGGTGGGTCACAGGCACCTCTGGGTTGTCC
>NW_008617430.1:0-225 GCF_000691845.1 Merops nubicus | reverse complement strand
CCCACATGCGCCCAGCACTTGCCACCTCATCCAATGCTGAGTTTCATGCTTCCAGGCATGTAGCTGCATGGTGTAAATGACTTGGACGTTGTCATCAACTGTGTTCTCTTTACAGTCCGTCACCATAAATGATCTGCCGCACATCTAATTCCTACAGGTACTTAACACCTTTTTCCATAGAGGTCCATTTGCTTAGGCGGCATTCGATATCATCCCTAAAGGGAT
>NW_008617429.1:321-1036 GCF_000691845.1 Merops nubicus | reverse complement strand
CACAGCCCGCCCCGGGCACCGTCCTCCCCCACCGCGGGAAACCCGGAACCGGGAGCCCCGGATGGTCTCGCCCTCCCGGGAGCAGCCGGCGCCAGTTCTGCCTCAGCCTCGGCTGCCCCCATCCTGGTGCTTACAGGTCTTGCCGTTAAAGAGCTTATGGAACTCGACCAAGAATTGCAGTTCCCGTGGTGTTTCATGGAACCCTAGAGTGCTTTAGGTGGGAAGGGACCTTTCAAGGTCACCTGGTCCAAGCCCCCTGCAGGGAGCTGGGACATCTGCAACTGGAGCAGGTTGCCTAGCACCTTGTCCAATCTCACCTGGAATGGTTCCAAGGATGGGGAATCATTAAGGTTGAATTGAATCATTAAGGTTGGAAAAACCCTCTAAGATCATCAGGTCCAACTATCTACCCAACACCACCATGACCACTAAACCATGTCCCAAAGTACCTCATCCACACGTTTTCTGAACCTCTCCAGGGATGGTGATTCCACCACTTCCCTGGGTAGCCTGATCCAATGTCTCACCACTCTGTCAAGAACGAAATTCTTCCTAATATCCAATGAAAACCTCTCCTGGCACAAACTCAGCCCATTTCCTCTTGTCCTATCAACAGTTCCTTGGGAGAAGAGACCAACACCCACCTCACAGACCACCTGTCTGGGCAACCTCACCAGGGCATCACCACCCTCAGCATCAAAACTTTCTTCCAGCT
>NW_008617429.1:0-279 GCF_000691845.1 Merops nubicus | reverse complement strand
ATCACTCCTTGTCCTGTCCTAAGAGACCCTGCTGAAAAGTCTCTCCACAGCTTTGAGAGCTGAAAGGCCACCAAAAGCTCTCCCTGGAGCTTTCTCCAGGTTGAACAACGCCAACTCTCCCAGCCTGGCCTCCCAGCAGGGGGCTTCCAGCCATCGCAGCATTTTGGGGGCAACTCCCCTGTTTCTAACTAACCCAGCACCCACCTAGGATCGCCCACCCCGGGCAGTTAACCCGCGGTGCCGGGTGCGGCCAAAACCCAATCCAGCGTAGAAAAAAAA
>NW_008617428.1:0-1066 GCF_000691845.1 Merops nubicus | reverse complement strand
GGCGGCACAAGGGATGGCGATTCTCCACCCCCTTGCTCCCACTCCCCTTGCCCCTCCACTCCCCAATCCGTAAATGGATAAATATTTTGCTCCTCCACTAATAAATACCCAATCTCCCTTTAATAAACCGGTGAAATATAAATAAATGATTTAACAAATGACTTTACGCTGTTTCTTCCCAGGTTCTGGGTTTGTCCCCACCCTTAACAAGAAATGCCCCCAGTGCTGTCACATCTGATGGGAAAACGTGTATAGGAACGAAGCACTAGAGTTATATTAAAGCTTATTTAAAGACCTTAAAATTATGCTGTTAATTTTCATATTTGCACTAAACCATTTTAAGGCTGGATTTGTACATTTAGATTTTTTTAAAGCTTTTTTTTTGACACTGGACTGGGTTGAGAAATGTTTTCCTCTTTGTTTTCATTTCCTCCTGTGGTTGTGACTTGGGGCAGTGCACGTGGTTTGACCGTGGTGTGAAACGTGAAGTCGTGAGGCAAGGTAAGAAACGGGGCTGCCCTGGGGCCGCTTCGGGAGCCCCTCTGCTGCCCACACCTACAACATGCTGGGGGACAGCCTTTTTTCTTCTTTTTTTAACATTCTTTCAGCTTCTATAGTGTGTGTGTGGTGTGTGTGTATATATGCATATATATATTAAAGTTATATTTTGGAAAAAAAAACCAGAAGGTGTGTTTTTGTTCTTATCTCTCTGTTTCATGGCAAGGGGCAGGGCTGGGCTGGCCATGCAGTGAGTGATAAATGCTCTCAAGGGACCCTTCCCCCTTCCCGAGGGGGAAGGGAATACGGGCGAGGGATTTATGGGTTGGAAAGGAAGACGTGAAAAGATTTAATGAAATGGTAACAATAAAAAGAAAATATAATAACTTTAATAAGAAAAGCACGAAATATATAGAGAATCACTACTGAACACCCCCAGAGTCTAGGCTGGGATGGATTTGGGAAGTACGAGGAGGGGCTTTGGGAACTGCACCCCCGGATTCGGAGTGGAGGCAGAAGGGGGAGCAGCGTCCCGCTCAGCAGAGCCTGGACCCCTGTGTCCCCCCCA
>NW_008617427.1:0-472 GCF_000691845.1 Merops nubicus | reverse complement strand
GCCAAACTGCAGATCCTACCCTGGGACGAGGCACAGGTGGCCAGGAGGAGCAGCAGGCTGGCGGAGTGCTGCTGATGCAGGAGTCAGTTGGTACCCAGCAGCTGAGCAGGACAGCTGTGAAGGCATGTCTCCTTCTCTCTTTCTCTTCCTGTGCAACAAGCAGCTGCCAGCAGCAGCTCACAGCAGGTAAAAACACTTCTTCCTCTGGAGAGCCCCAAACACCCTTACTTACTGCCAGCTACCTTTTACTCTGTGACTTACTCCTAGGAACATCTCGCCGTTCACTAGTGTGGACAGTCAAATGATCAAGCACCTGTTAAATCTGAATTCACTGTTTCTTTACTCTGTTGGTAGCCACAACCCGTATGCAGATCTACCCGCCAGAGCTGGATTTGGCCCTGGTCCTCAAGCTGGATACCTCTCACTGTTCAGAAAGGCTCATGCCTATTTATCAGGGCAAATAAGCAGTCCT
>NW_008617426.1:0-1035 GCF_000691845.1 Merops nubicus | reverse complement strand
GGCCAACGTCGCGAGCCCCGGCCACGCTGCAACGTCCCGTCCGCTCGCCGCCGTCGCGCTCCACGCCGCCTAATCCCAGATGTCAGCAGATCCTTCCCCAGCCAGACACAAGTCTGGATCCCCTTCCAGTCACCTCCAGTTCAACCCTGCATCTTTCCAGTTGATTAAAAAGGAGGCAAAGGCAGCCAACTTTCCCCGGCAAACCTCCGCGCGTTTCTAGCCTAAAATTCCTGCGCCCTCTAGTGAAGCCGAGTCGAACGTCTCGGACGCTGGCTGGAGCAAGGCCAAGGCAAAACCAAGGAGCATCGGTGCAAAGAAAGTTGCTCCAGAGCTTCCAACAGACAAAATCGGCTCTGAGGGGATGCTGGGCTCTGCTAACACCGGGATGCCATGGCCCAGCCATGGTGGGGTTCTGACACGGTGGCCGCGGCAGCAACACCAAGGCAGCGACCAGGACTTTTGGGGGATGCTGGAAAGAACCCTCATTTTTTTTTTCATATTTTGCTACATCCCAAAAGAAGCCAAGTCTGGAGATTTTCTGTGTCCAGGGGCACTTATTTACACCCGCACACACACGCTCACCCCGTGCCAAGGGAGACACCACCACCCAGCAAGCCTGGCTGGAAACTTCCAAATCCATCTCACAGTGGAAACAGGATATTTAAGGATTTATGGTTTTCCTAAGGCAGAAAATTCCTTCCCAGTGTCTCAGCTCCAGGATCTCCTGGAGAAGTCAGGCTCCATGTGACAACAAACTGCCCCTGGTCCCAGCTGGAGAATACCCCAGCTCCATCCTTAAATCACACCAAAGAGGAAAGGGCATTCAAGTGAGCCCTGAGCTTCAACTCCGTGTTTTGATGCATAGCAAAGGCTTCTTTAAGTGCCTGTGGTGGAGAGGAGTTAGCAAGGATGATGATTTTCACTGTTACCCCTTTTTGGTGCCAGCTAAGCCTCCCCACTCCAAGTACCAGCTTCAGCCCCTGCCTTTTGCCACCCCTGACGTGCAGCTCCTCAGCTCCCACCTGGCACATTAGC
>NW_008617425.1:0-29675 GCF_000691845.1 Merops nubicus | reverse complement strand
CTGATTTCCTACAGCTGGGAGTCGAGAACTCTTGCACTCTATGAAATGCATCTTTAGAGAACTGCCAGCTCTGCTCCGCTCCCTTGTCCCCAAGGACTATTTCCCAGGGAGTCTTACTGACTGACTCCTTGAAGAGCTAGAGATTTGCTCTCTTAAAATTTAGGGCTTTGACTTTGCTTTTTAACTCCCTCATACCCTGTAGTACTGTGAACTGCACTAATACATGATCACTGCAGCCCAGGCTGCCTCCTACCTTGATGTCCCTGATGAGCTCACCAGGATTTGTGACCATCAGGTCTAGTGTTGCATCCCCTCGAGTAGGGGCGTCTATTTCCTGCCCCAGGAAGTTGTCATCAAGGCACTCCAGGAGTCTCCTGGGTTGCCTACAGCTCACCATGCAGCTTTTCCAGCATATATCAGGGTGGTTGAAATCCCCCAGTAGGACGAGACACTGTGAGCGTGAATATGTTGAATTGTGCTCTGAATCCATGAGGTGGAACTCACAAAAGGCTGTACATAAATTTCTGGAAGTAGGGGGCGGGCAGGGGGGTGTATACACTAACTTTTGGTAGTGTGGTAATATTTACACTGCCACAGCTGTCTTGATAAACAACAAACCCAGTGTTTGGCCAAGCTAGAAGGCTGCCAAATCCACCACTTGGAGCTGTCTGGCCTGAAAATAATGGGCTGTCTGCAAAAGTCAGCCCATCTTTTTTATTGGGTCTGAACTAAGTTCCCCCCGCCCCCGGACTTTGTGTGTTCAGTGTCTTTACAACGTTTTTATCTAGTACTTTGTCTGGTTGGTTTGAAGCCCAAGTCTTAAACTCTCTTTATGCTAATCATAGGGAATTTATAATTAGTGTGTTGTCAGTGTAAAAAGCTGATGTGTAATCATTCTCAATCCTAGGATTATTTTCTTTTTTTAGGATACCATGGGTAATATGAAAAATAATGAGTGGGATCACCCACATATTACTATAATTCAAAGAAAATAACCCTGTGCCAAATGTGGACTGATTGGAAAGAGATTTAGTTCTTGAGTGTGTTTCAATGTAGACTTAGCAACTTAACTTCAACTATCCCCTGCCTTTATGTTTATGTTTTTATGTCTTTAGATTATGTTGTGAAACACACTTTCTTTTTTTCTGTCCCTCAGTAGCAAAGTGAATAATAGCAAAACTCTTTGGTTTTAAATTTCTGCTTTTAGGAACGTGTATATTTGGTTTGGTTTCAGAGCAGTAATAAGTTGACAGGATGGTTCCCATCAAGGTGAAAAAAAAAAAAAATCTGCTGAGGTTGTATATAGGTTTTGCTCTCTAACTTCCCTTTAAGGATTTCAGCTGTTAGTATCCATGGTGATTTTTTGCCACTTTGGCTCTGTTTTGTTTCTTTTAGACTAGCTTTAGTGCAAGATCTTTCTTCTGAATTAGTAAATTCCAGTGAAGTACTAAAATCATAAAAGAGTTATTTGTTGAGACTTTGAACTGATCCTTCATATTTGACTTGAGGGTCAGTTTCTGTAGTGTCAGCCTTACTTGGATATTTGCTTGAAGCCATAGTCACCTTTTGTCTTATCAGAGGTTTTAAGCTTTAAATTTCTTTTTTCTTTTGGGAGCAGTGCAGACACAGTACAGTCCTTTGAGTCTTAAGGTGGTACCTTGCGTTTTGGAAAGGGGGAGGCTGTGCTGGCAGGCTTCAGAAGTAGCATTTTTTTGGTAAAGGTCCATAAAAAAAAGTAATATCGAGAAGCTTTCTTGGTCTGGAAATCTCTTCATCTTTCAATTAAGAAATGTGTCCTCTCTATTTAAGTAAATTGCTGTTTGGGGTTCATTTGAGGCACATTTTAAAGTTGTTCTAAAGTAAATAAGAGTGGCTGTATATGTCAGCCCAGAAGTTGCATGCAGCTATTTTCATGTCCAGGGAAAGACATCTGGGGCTTTTAAGTTCATGCCCATGTAGGTCTCTGTATTCTTGTGTTGTTAACTCGAGTGCTGTCTTCATGTTTGAAACACTGTGATGTAGAGCCTGGGGGAAAAAAAAAAGTATTCCTCTGTCTTATTGATAAAAAAAATATTTAGTCTATTAAATAAGTGTATTCCATTTAATTACGTACTGCTTAGAAATCTGAGATTAATTGTCCAGCCTCGTGTCCTGAGATGCCAGCCAGGATACTGCTGTTCTGAGCAAGCCAGCTGCGTTTTGAGTGGCTAGCAATTGCTATGAAAAATCTTTTACAGGTTAAAGAATTCCCTTTCTGATATCCTACTGCCTTCCCTTGTCCTTTGTTATATAACAATTCTTTCTAAATCTTTATCTCACAGATTGAGGAAAGACCAGAAAAAGACTTTGAGAAGGTAAGAAGGCTCTTCTGAATTATTCTGCCAATAGCACTTTCTTCACATTCTTTTTGGTAGGTGCAACCTGCAGTGAGTGCACAGAAACCCTCTAGAAAATCCACTTTGGGGCAAAACTTTGAATTATTGGAGCCTTCTATTACTACTTTTTTTTTTTTTTTTTAAGACAAACTTGGTTATTCAGAAGTTAAGTAGTTGACCTTTAGTAACGGTGTGCTGAAATTGCATTAGGCAAAGCCATGTGAATACTGGTTTTATATATTAGATTTTAACTATGGTATTACATAAATATAACTAATAATAGAGGCAGATGCTGCAGTAGTGAGAAATTGGCTCAATGGAGAACCCTGAGTACAGTAAAATAGTGTGGCTAATGCTGCAGAATAGAGAAATGTAGGTGAAAGGAGAGGAGCTTATAGTCAAAAACATCAACAAAATATTTCATTACAAGTTTTGAAAATATCTGCCAAGATGATACTAGCCAAGAGGACACTAAATTAGACTTAGTCTAATTTAGAATTAATGGTTAGAATCTAAGCCATGCAACTCCTAGCTTAGTAGAATTTAAATATATCTGATCAGTCTTTTCTCATTAGTTTCCCTTTTCAAATCTTGATCTTTTGATTTTTCTTCTTAGGAAGTTACATTTTAATCAAGTGTAATCATAATCAGAAGTTCAAGGGTTGGTATAATGGGTGTATTAAAAAGAAAAATCCAAATGTACAAATCTACAATATTTATAGAGAAAAAATTATAATTGTTTTTAACTGTGTGTGATTGTAGGGAGCACGTACTGTCTCAAGTTTATCAGCAGCTACCTTAGCATCTCTGGGAGGGACTTCTTCACGAAGAGGCAGTGGAGATACCTCCATCTCAGCTGATACAGAGGCATCTATTAGAGAAATTAAGGTAAGAAATACTTAAACCCACCATAAATTGATAGTAATTTGTCTCTTAATTATGTCTCTTTTGATCAGGATGTTTTAATGGTAAATTAATATACCATCAGTTTACTTGAAAGTGGTCCCGATATTCCCATTACTGACTAAGAAACTGGCAGTAAGAATTTGGGCTCACAGGCTACTAATACTAATTAGGACTGTTATTAATGACATGGGAAATGGACTCAATATAGCACACTGCTAGGAGGATTGAACACGAGAAGTGCTGCTCTTGCTGGATGATAATTTGGGGAGGGGGCTGTATTTTGTATTTTGAACATTTCATTGTTCATATCCTCGAGCTCTGGTCTGAGTGGTCCATAGCTAGATGGAGGTTTGGAATCTGTTTTTAATGTTCCATTCTAGAGAATGCTCAGTTTTAAAATGGGGCATCTGAATTCTGTTTATTTCCACACATACAACTTGCAGCTCTTCTGAAGTTACAGCCAGTTAAAACACCTGGAAGTTGTATGAGGACCTCAGGCACAAGCAGGTCTGCCCCAGTTTCAACACTGTAAACCAGCTGAAAGATAGACGTTTGCTGGTGAGAAGGACAAAAGAGGAGGGAGACTGTGAAGTAGGACTTGTAATTAAATTTAGTGTCACAGATGGTTTTCTTACAGTCTTTCCTGCATTTCTAGCACAGCCTGTATTTCAGGCTTGCTTTGGCAGCCCTTAAGCCCAGAACTCCTCAAAGAGTGAGAATGGATGAAATGGGTAGAAGAAGGGCTGTGTAGCTGAGGTGTATAGGAGGGTTTTTGGAGGCTTTGAAGCTGGGTCTGCATCTTGTCCTTAACATTGAAGACTTCCATTTTTTTCCAGTCAAGAAAATCAGAATTAGCATAAACTAACCAAGAAATGTCATTGTCCAGCAAGGCTTCTGGTTAGGATCAGACCCTTTAACCTGTGCAGTAGGAATGCTGAAATGAGAATTTTGAATACTTTTTTTTTACCTATCAGCTGCGCTCCATCCTGTTAGTTTCAGTAGCATCATTCACCTTTCTCACCGTTTCCCTTAGGATATCTATGAGTTAAAGGACCAGATTCAGGATGTAGAAGGCAAATACATGCAGGGACTGAAAGAAATGAAGGTACTGGTTTACTGCAAACTGGGAGTGTGATCATGAACACCAGCTAAACATGTAGAAGAGCAGTATGAGACCGAGACCTCACCTTGCATGCTTCTCTTCTGGGAGGGGTTGTATGTGGTGTGAAAAGTGTTTCATTAACTGGGAAAGTATCTGTTGTGACCTCCACTGATTGTGGTGAGAAATGCTTCCAAGTGTTAACTGAAGGCTGCTGATTACTGTTGCATGGTGTGTTTGATGTTTTGAGAAGGTAATTGTTTGGCTAGCAAATGAACATTGTTAGGGGTTCTTTATAGTGTCCTAATTGGGGAAACATCCCAATATTGGAAGATGAACTAGAGCTCATGTCCTACAGTGCTGTGAAAAATGGGAGTTCACAAGCTTGTATGTTTTTGTTTCAGTAAGGTCCAGCATGCCTTTGGAAAGTTGTGCATGTGAAGTGGGGACTATAATTTTGATTTCATATTTAGATCACAAAAGACACCTTTAAACAATTCTTGTAACAAAACTCCGAATCCCAGCATGGTGGGGGTTGGAAGAAGCCTCTGGAGATCATCTAGTCTAACCCCCCTGCTAAAACAGTCTTACCCAGAGCAGGGTGCCCAGGATCGTGTCCAGGGGGGGTTTGGAATCTCTCCAGAGAAGGAAACTCCACAACCTCTTTGGGCAGCCTGGTCCAGGCTCTGGCATCTGCACAGCTAAGAATTTTTTCCTCCTGTTCAGATGGAACCTCCTGGGTTCCAGTTTGTGCCCAATGTCCTTTGTCCTATCACTAGTCACCACTGAAAAGAGTCTGGCCCCATCCTCTTGACCCTTGCCCTTTAGACATTGATGAGCATTGATCAGATCCCCTCTCAGTCTTCTCTTGTCCACGTTAACCAGCCCCAGGTCTCTCAGCCTTTCCTTGTCACAGAGATGCCCCAGTCCCCTCAGCATCTTCATAGATGTAACTCCATGTAACAAGGCTTGTTATGTGAAGAATGAATGCTCACATCAGTGAAGTGCAAAAACTAAAGAAGTGCTTACTGATTCCAGAAAGCCTTAAACAGATTTTGATGCAACAACTATTTTAACCACCTTAAAAGTGAGCAGAACCTGAGCTGCATTTTTCAGAAAAAGCTGTCTTGCAAACGTCTATGTAGACATCCAGGCTTATAGCACAACATTTATCAGCATTAAATGCTCACTGTGTCATTGGCTCCGTGCTGTGACAGGTGAAGATGCTGCTATCTTAAATGAGTTACAGAATCACAGACTGGTTTGGGTTGGAAAGTACCCTTGAAGATCACCTAGTTCCAACCCCCTTGCAGTGAGCAGAGACATCTGCAGGTTGCTCAGAGCCCTGTCCAGCCTCACCTGGAATGTTTCCAGGGATGGGGCATTGACCACCACTCTGGGCAACCTGGGCTAGTGTTTCACCACCTTCAGTGTAAAAAATCTCTTTCTTAGATCTTGTCTAAATCTACCCTATTTTCATTTAAAAACATCACCCCTTGTCCTGTCACAACAGGCCCTGCTAAAAAGTCTGTCTCCAGCTTTCTTAGAGGCCTCTGAAGTGCTGGGCTCTAAACCCCCAGCCCTGAATCAGGGTTGACACGTGGATGACATGTGATGGATTTTCACACAGGGTCTGCCCAGCCTTGGGTGGGAACCAATTAGGAGATCACCACCAGATACCCTCAGCTTCAGCATTAACATCAAGTGTCCTG
This sequence comes from Merops nubicus, assembly GCF_000691845.1. Taxonomy (NCBI): domain Eukaryota; kingdom Metazoa; phylum Chordata; class Aves; order Coraciiformes; family Meropidae; genus Merops; species Merops nubicus. Next base: position 23,583 of record NW_008617425.1, on the reverse strand, counting down.
CCCCCATGTTAAGAGCATAAAAGCTGGTTCTGCCTGCAGTGGCTTGGGGGAAGCTTACATCTGTAGTGAATACACTGTGTAGGAGTTCAGTTACTGGAAGGGCTCCCCAGCTGCCCGTTGTAGGCTGAGCCCCCAGCAGAGGTGGGACATCAGTATGGCTGGGAGCAGGGGAAGGAGTATATATGAGAATGGCACCATTCTATGGTCATGGCCACGCAGTTGGCATTGGACTGGTCACCTGGCTCCTCGGCTGATTTGCTCCTGTCCCCACTGCGTCTTGCACCCGCAGTGAACATGGCGACCCTGGCGTTCCTCCAGCCGCTGGCCGCCTCAGATCCCCTGCACGTGATTTAAAACTGGAGGGAGGGGAAATCTGGCTTATGTGCTGTCTGCTAATGATAATACCCTTCCTATTGGCATATGTGGTCAGCAAAAGAGCCTCCTTTAAATACTGAAAGGCTGCAATAAGGTCTCCCTAGTTGTCAATAGAAAAAGAGTAGTGTGGCCCTTTTTCTGTAAAATCTGGGGCTTTTTTTTTTCCCCTCCCTGATTACTGTGTAGCAGGTGTAGTAAAATAATCCCACTACATAAAAAATGTAAAGCATTTTTCAGTTTGTGTCCATTAGACTGCCTTTTGTTGTGATTTTTGACAATTATTTTATCTATCAATAGCAATGTAAACTAAACAGATTCAAAGTTAATTTTGTCATCATGAGGGTGGTGATACACTGGCACAGGTTTCCCAGGGAAGTTGTGGATGCTCCATCCCTAAAAGTGTTCAAGACCAGGGTTTGATTGGGCCTTGTGCAACCTGGTCTAGTGGGAGGTGTCCCTGCCCATGGGAGGGGGATTGAAACTAGATGATCTTTAAAGGTCCCTTATGTGATCCAAACCATTCTGTGGTCACCTCACCATAGAAGATGTCATCTCCAGTTCCACTGACTGAATGGAAAGGGAAGTATATGAAACTCACCTGTGCTTTAGGTGGGATTATTAGAATTACTTAAATTCTGAGAGGAATTGTTTGACCTGTAAACTAAAATGTTGACATGAGTTTCCTCCTTGTTTGCATATTTGCAATGTTTTCTTTCTTTATTAAAGTCAAATACCGCACATCATGGAAAATGATCCTGGTACTTATTTTGCCATCATCTGTCACTGTCACTGTAAATACCTCAGTATCTCCTATGCAGGCCAAGTTGATAGGAGGGGTTTTTGAGACCCTGGGAATTTTATCTTACAGGGTAATTTGTAAAGAAGGGATGTGATATAGGAATCCGAATGAAAAATGATACATCGGGTTACAAAAGCTGCAGATTTTTCATGGCCGGTTCTAATTCCTGAATCAGTATGTTTAGTGGTTCCCACACTGCAAGGATCCCTGAAGTCTGTGTGAAGTGGCTGTCAGACTGCCTTAATTTAAGGCCTAAGATCATCTAAATTATCTTAAATCAAGGCCAGTTTACCTTTAAAAAAAAAATCCAACTTGTCATCTTCAGCAGCTGCTTTGAGCTGCCAACATGCAGGGGCAGGGGGAGGAGGGAGAAGGAAGAAGACTCTGAGAAGGCAGAAGCTGAAGCAGCAGAGAACAGGAAACATTTTATCCGTCCTGAGGTAAGGTTCCTTGCTTGTAAACAGCCGACTGGTGGCAACACTGAGGAGGTTTCCCTCACCTTGGGACACATGGTAAGCACTTGATTAGCGCTGGTTTTTGTAGGAGTACTCGGTGTGCTTGTGGTTTAGTACTTAATTTTCTTGTTTAAGGGCTTGCATGGTAAAACTCTGTGGTTGCTTATTCTTTTCAGGACTCTCTAGCTGAAGTTGAAGAGAAATATAAAAAGGCTATGGTGTCCAATGCTCAATTAGACAATGAAAAAACCAATTTCATGTACCAAGTAGATACCCTGAAGGATGCGCTCTTAGAGTTAGAAGAACAGCTGGCAGAATCCAGGCGGCAATATGAAGAAAAAAGTAAAGTATGTGTCTAGTTATGGCACGTTATTTAACGGGGGAATCTTGGGGAGGGGGGCAGAGACTTTTGGGAGGAGGCAGCCAAATTAATATTCAAGATTTTAAAAAGTTATTGGTTTAGTTGCTGTTAAAGCATGTAGAATAGCAGCATATTACATGCTTGTGATCATACAAATGGGAACCTTCCCTAAGTTTCTGTCTTACAGAGGAATTTTTGAGGTGAAGATATTTTTTTAATATGACACGGGTGTATTGATATTAGCACGTGTCCTTTTATATTCCATCTTTAAAGTAAAAATAGAGAATTTGTTCAAAAGGTGACTTCTGGAGCACTTACACAGACAAAGGTCTTTTCAGAAGGCCTGTGGGAGTTGTGCAGCTTATATAGTGAAGGCAGCTACTGGGTTGAGAGCCGAATTAAGTTTGCCGTGAATTCAGCATCTGACAGCTGCTGAGTTGGTGTTAAATAATAAAGCTGTGGCTTGTGCTAGCTTTTCAGAACCTGCTCTTTAGCTTGGGGCACTTAACCATAGCGCACTTCAAAACACACAGTTCCTGGAAGATATGGTGTGTTGGGGTTTTTTTAAAGTTTGCAATATCTAGCTAACTCTTAGTCCACAGCTACGTGGAAAAAGGGGATTAAATTCCCATCCATTCATCTGTGATGTCTGTAGGACTTGAGTGTAAAAGCTCTTCACTACTAGCCTCCTGCTCAGCTTGCAAAACTGGCTAAATGATGTCTATTACTTCGATATTTGATGGAATAATAGTTTCTTGGGAAAAGGACAAATAAAAATTGTACTCTTGTGGGATTGTGATCAGAGGAATATTCAGGAATTGCACTGTGGTAAGCATTTTCTTTGTGGTTGGGCTTATTTTCTCTTTTTTTCATGGGATGCTATTTCTGATCAATAAAAATTCATTAATATTTCATTATTCATAGGAATTTGAGAGGGAGAAGCACGCTCATAGCATATTGCAGTTTCAGTTCATGGAAATCAAAGAGGCTTTGAAGCAAAGAGAAGAAATGCTTGCAGTAAGTAACTTTTGGGGGTTTTTTAATGGCTTCTTTGATTAGTATGTTCCCAGTTAGCAGTAGGAGTGTAGAAGGTGAGGCATGGAGAAATTTTATTCCCTACTCAAATTTCTCACCTGAAGAAACACTAGTGTTTCCGGCCAAACAGGTTCAGAGCTGGCTAATAGAAATAGTACTTTCCTAAGTATTATCTGGAGTGGAACTTCTTTTTTTTCGCCCTGTCTACAGTACAAAACAAGCTGCGTTTCAGACAGCTGTTTGTGGAGATGTGGAGGAAAACAGTGGACCTGTATCACTTGTTTTAAGTCATATCATGGGTAGTAAGATTGTCTTCAGGACTGTAGCTTTAGTTGAGTCGGAAACTGTGCATGTAGCTACTCTTTTACTTCAGCACCTGACTTTTTTCATTCTTTGGCATCACTGCAATCTTGACCTTCTTTGTTAACCTGTTACCTGCTTTCTGTCTTCTTGTTTTGCTCCTGTCTCTCAGGAAATCCAACAGCTGCAACAGAAACAGCAGAGCTATGTCAGGGAAATTTCTGATCTTCAGGAGACAATAGAGTGGAAAGACAAAAAAATAGGGGTAGGACTGTCAACTCCTGAAATGTGTTCACAGTGGCACTGTTGTTCTCCCTCTGATCCTGCTTTTGCAAAAACTCATTAATAAAATCCTCCCTAGTGACTTTGCTTGCTGTAGTTGTCTTACTACTACATTACCAGTGAACTAGCAAATAGTAGATTTTGTCTTTGGCTGGTGTCATAAAATCCAAGAAAAACTTCACAGCTGGTCTGATTTCAAGACTTAGGGTGATTGATTTGCTGTGGTGCACCATCTTTATTTAGTGTATTGAGAAAGGAAGTGCTATTTATACTGCAGTTCCCTCAGCACTGAGTTTTTGCTTATTCAGATTTAATCTGCAGACTGAGCAGAAACTGGAGTGTGATACAGCAGCAAATGAGCTATTTATGGTCTAGTGGGATGAAACTCTCTTGACTCTCCCTTGCTTCTCATCCATTCCCACCACCCTCTAGCAAAGCCAAATGGAAACTCGCTCTTAAATAAAAGCATGGCTTTCTTTTTTAACAGTGAGCACTGAAAGACTTTCTGAATATAGAAGGAGAAAGAAATCTGGCAACATGCCCACACTTGCAATGTCCATTAACTTGTAGCAATTTGAAACTAATTTTTTTCTGATTTTTGTTACTTCTCTAATTGTGTATTTATATAGAAATATATGGGTGAGGGGGTAAGTACCAAAATATGCACTTGCACAAGGTACATCCCAGTCTAAAGATGACTTATTGGCAACTTTGAAATTAATTGGAGTGTGCTGCACCCATGATGGTAACCCATGGGATAAAAAGACTTAAAATCTGCTGAGGTGCTTTCTTGCCCTCTTGTTAACACACGGGAATTGCTCTGTCTTCAGTGTGGCTGTTGATGTCGTAGGGATATTAATTAACTTGTCTAGCAGGTAAGAATCAAAAGTGGATCTTCATTTGAAGGATCCCTAATGAAGGATTTGGCTCTGAATGTCATTAGCAGGAATTCCTGGTTATTGAATTAAGCTGTGCGTTTCTTGGATTTGAAGTTAATGTGTGTGTAGACAATCTCAGTCCTTTAATCCGTAAACTTTACTTTTGTCATACGTGATACTTCCCTGAATCTCTGAATATCTTAAATCTGCTCATTCTTGTTCACACTTTTCATGGTCTTTACTTGTCTCCCTTCCTTTCTTGACACCTCCTCGCCCTCTCTCTGTTTGGGAACTCAGGCGTTAGAGAGGCAGAAAGATTTCTTTGATTCCATAAGGAGTGAGCGGGATGACCTTAGAGATGAAGTGGTTGTGCTGAAGGAGCAACTGAAGGTATGCAAGAGGAATAAAAGAAACATATTCAACTCCTGACCTTTTTACTCCTATACACTTTTGCAGAAAATTTTAATCTAACTCAGCAGCAAGAACTCTTATTTTCATGTTGCCTGTAAGTTGACATTTCAGGAATTTTCTGTATGAAGTCCTTCTCCCAATATTGACTGTGTGTGTATAGACTGTGGTATTAAGTAGTTGTATTTCCAGGAGATGGTTCTCTGAGAAACATTATATGCAGCAGATTTATGTTTAAAATTCATTTTTTTAAAAAAAAAAAAATACCTGTGATCACCTGCTTTCTATTATAATGGCTAAACTGAGGCCTGTAATACTTGATGCTCTTTTCTGACTTCCAGCCATGTGTAATGGAATGAAAGAAACAATTTTTTATTCAGACTATTAAGGAGAAGAACAGCTGAGCAGTTCTCCCATCTCTGAGCAAGGCTCTAAAGCATTGCTTTTGCTTCTCCACAGAAACACGGAATAATCCCAGACTCTGACGTAGCCACAAACGGGGAGACATCAGACATTCTTGATAATGAAGGACACTTGGATTCTTCCAAAACTGTTCCAGGGACAACTCGGGCATTAAAGGCGGGAGGGGATGGGATGCTAGGTAAGTGCTATGTAGCCTCTCACGTCTTTCTGTCCCTCTGTCCATTCATTCATCTCTGCTTGGAGTTTGGGCATTTGTGAGTGGGACAATTAACACATCACGCAGCATGCTACTTGTCAAATCACTTCCTATGCATTTTTCTGCTTAATATTTATTATCACTTCAAGTATGTCGTGCAGTTCAGTGCAGGGGCAGACTTCATTTCCCCTTCAAGGCGACAAAGGATGAGAATACAAATATTACATTACAGATAAGTAGCAATACTATTTAAACCCTCCATTTGAAAATTGTCTGAGAATAATCCTACCGTTGTTCAGTATTTTTCAGCACATAGCCTAAAGAATCAGAGAAAAAGCATTTTAGTTTCCTATAAAGAACTTGTATGTTGGTTCATTTACATACCTGAGATCTGTAAGTGTCTGCTGGACAACAGTGCTGGGCACTGTTAAAACACACTAATGTGTGAGTTGGTTGTGCTTGCTATCCTGTACTATTGAGTAACTGGTAACACTTCAACATTTTTTACATCTTATATTAACACTGTTAAATTCAAAAAAATATAACTTGAGATGGATAGCATTAGGAAGAAGAAATCTGGTTGGCAAAAACTTCTCTTCTTACACACGTGTGATGAATGGCCACTCAAAGAACTCTTAAATACTGGAAAGAAAGGAATTTTTATTTTCCTCCTGTTTTTGTTCTAAATGAACATATTAACAAACAGCAAGAGGCAGACAGCTGTTGCAAGTCCAAGTTACCTTGCTTCTAGCTGTTGTCTGCTTTTTTCCTCACTGAGTTTTCATGTGGAAACAATCTGGAACACCAAAACAAAGGTAAGGGTGTATTTTTAAATGTAATATGTTTTCTGTGTCACCTTATTCTGGAAAATTTTATTTATTTTTTTTAATTAGGTACAACATAGACCCAAACACTAGCTGCTGAAGCCACAAATACTGTTGTTAGTACCTGTTGCTACTAAATATAATTTGAAGAAAAACAGTTGGGAGAAAAAGAACCTAAACGACCCACACAAGTCCTCATCTCTTTAGGTGGCTGAAGTGGGTATAAGGGGCACTAAGTACCTGAGCTTTGATCCGTGTTGGTAACATTAAACAACTGAACCATTTGCTTGCCAATCAGATTTTACATTCAGTGTTGGTCATATACACTGATGATGCCTGTTCATGATACTGTGGAGCAAAATATTACTGAATAATCCTGGATTACTTCATTATGATGGCATCAGACATGCACTCCATGCATAGAGTGGTGGTAGGGTTAAAGTTGTGGAGGGTGTTGCTGAGAAAAGTAATCTTCACTGTTAGCCTTACATCTGCAAGTATTACTGTTAAACTGCACTGCCCGAAACAGTTGTTCTCCTGTAGGAAAGGTTTAATTCACACAGCCAAGAGCATAAATCTTCTAATTTACAAAAACACAAGCCAGCATCAGAGACTTCTTGCTTTGAGAGGGTGGTGGTGAATTACACTGATCAAAAACCCCAACCTCTTACTAATTCAATTGCTGCTTTGCCTCACATAATTGGCAAAAACTGATCTTTTATTAACGTGTTCTTTGATTCATTCTCTTTCGGGTTTTAAGTGGGGAGGTAAGTGCTGTGCTGTGATGTGGTCCTTTCAACTTTCTCAATGGTCTTTTAGGCAAAGCCAATGAAGTGGACATGAAAAATGAGATTTTGGAGGATATGGGGAAAAGAGAAATCTTTCAGAATACTGAGCGTGAGGAACACAAAGTGGAGTCTGAGGAGCAGGAAGTACAGACCTTGCATGCTGATGAAAATGCAAAGGCAGAAAAAATGGTTGAAGAATGTGATGCCCTGTCAACAGTGATGTTACCAGATAGCAGGTTTACAGAACAAATTCAAAGCCTTACAAAACATGTCTCAGGGAGTGCTTCTTCAAATGATGATAGTGGCACAGATGATTTGAGAGAGGAGGCAGAGTCCACAGGCCCAGCAGTCCAACACCCTGTTAGAACGGAGGCTGAACACCATGAATTAAATGCAAGGACCAATCTGAACTTGGAGGTGGGCTCTCTGCAAGGCCACCAGGGTTTTGAGACTCCTCAGGAAATGCCTAGTGACTTAGATACAGAGCAGGAACTGGGAAAAGCTGCATCTGAACAGGAGGAACGAGAGGATTTTAAAACTAGCCATGCCCTGAGTGATAATGACAAAGTGGATCAGGAAGCCAGCGTGACAAGTGAGAGCTGTGAGTTGGTTTCTAACCAGGCAGGGCTACCAGAGGTTACAGCAGTGGGCTCACTTACTGAAGAGGTAAATGTGGAAACTTGCCCTGAGGGACTCCAGCACTCGGAAGAAAGTGATGAAAACAAGGTTACAAATGTCATGGAAGAAAAGCTTGTTGAAAGCAAAGGCTGCACTGATGGAAGAATTGATAAAACAGAAGGTGATAGAGCTGAAGAAGAAAATGAAGTTGAGAGTGCAGTTCAGGGTCAGACTAGGGAAACGGAATCTGTGGGGTCTGAGGGGATGGGGTCGTATGAAGCTAGTGTCCCAGCAGATACAACTGAAAAGGAATGTGGAGAAGGTGAGGCACAAATCCAACCAGTTTCTTTAGGGAACAATCCTGCAGCATCATCAGAGGAACAACATATACAAGATGAAACTGAACATGAAAATTCTACGGCTGAGAAGGACGAACAGAAGGAGATACTAATAGAAGAGCTGGAGATGTGCTTGGGTTCTGCAGAAAGAGGCGAGGGAAGTGAGGCACCTGTGGAGGCTGCTGGCTGTGTCAGTGAGGTGAAAGGCAGTGTGCTGCAGCAGGCAGAGCCAGACACGGCCGTTATCAAAGAGGAGACAACTCAGGAAACCAGTTTAGACCCAGGTCTTTTAGATGACAAAATTAAAGAGTCAGAAGAGGAAATGGGGGATGTGTCTGGGAAAGGAAAGGAAAGTAGGACAGAATGGCTAGAAGATTCAAAGCCAAAGGCAGACATTCAGAAACTTTCATGTAGTGAAGAAGCAACAGATGATACAGTGAGCGAGAAAAATACTCCTTTAGAAGGTGAATTGCAGAATGTAGATAAGCAAGAGGAAGGTGGATCTAAAGAGAAATCAGCTGTAGATCTTAGTGTAACTACTGAAAACAAAGTTGATAAAGAAACACCAAAAGAAAAGGAGCAACAGTTAGAGCTTGCAGACAAACATGGGCATCAATTCACTTCCAAGGAAGGTGCAGATACTTCCCTGGCACAGACAGATGAGCAGGATGAAGATGTTAGTGAACAAGTTAAATTGGAGGGTCAAGCAGAAGAAAGACTGGAAGATGATGGTGATGCATTTGACTTTGATGAAGAGTCAAAACAGATACTAGAAACTGATGGAAACTGTGATGGAGAGAAAGTTGATACAAAGAAAGGAGAGGGTGAGGGAGCAAATGGTGCTGTCGGAAAAGCTGCCCAAACAGACGAAGCCAAAGAAGTAACAGACAAAACAGAAACCCAAGGTGCCTTGACTGAAAATGATAACTTGCAGCATAAAACAGGAGATGAGCCTGAAGAAAAAGGGTGCTCGCAAGGGGAGGCGGTGTGCAAAACTGATGAGAAGGCTGATGTGATGGAAAATGAAATTGAAGCATCAGATTCCAATAAAGTGGAAATAATAGCAGAGGAAGATGTTTCAGAACAGGATTTGGAAAGTGCCATCAATAACAGGGATGAAAGCAGGGAGGATCTGCAGGGTGGTAGAAGGGGTAAGGGTAGATCCAGAGATGACTGTACAGTATCGTAAGTTGGGAGTCGCAAAGCTACACGAGTTACATGCCATTGGATCATTCCCAGTACAAAAGCATGCACTTTGCACAATACATCAGACCTTAGGAATACTTTTTAAAGTTGTTGGGTTTTTATTAATAGGTAACTCTGATCAAAAAACAATGTTATATAAGTGGTAATGATGCAAGTATTAAGTTATTCACTGACGCGCCTAGCCACAAGAAATTATGCCTGGGTTTGGTTTTGCTGTTGTCTCAGATTTAAAGTCTATCACCATAAGAGCAAGCTTCACAAAATGACTACTCAGACTATCTTGCAAGTAGAGTACTTTTAGTGTGGATAACTGCTACCCAGGAGTTTCTATAGGAAATTCGAGGTTTTTTCCAGCCTAGATGACAGAAGTCTTGAATGTATTTATGTGCATTGGATCTGTGTAAACTTATGCACAGACTTATGTATACTTATATGCAGTAGATCTACAGTAAATACAGTAACATTCCATGAAGGAACTCAGTAGATGCTGCAACTTCTTTCTGAATTGTTAAAGCCAAGGAACCAAATTCTTTTTGGAACACTTTGGAAGACCAATATACAGTTATTTGCAAAAGGTGCAACTTACAGATCTTAGTTTGCTGAAAGGACTAAATATACATGTTTGCTTCATCTAGGCACTTTGCACCACAATAGGCCTTTTACACCGTGTCTCACACGGGGTTTTTACTTTTTCTGAACAATGTGTCAATACACACTGTAATGTGTGCTTAGGTTTGCTGTCAAGGACTGTCTTAGCCATAAATATATATAAAATATCTATTTTTCCATGAAGATTTTGGTTTAAAATTGCATTTCCTTACTGCATTGTATTTTTTTTTTTTATTTTGCAAACGATGATTTTGAAAGAATGTTTTTATCTCTGAAAAATTCTTACCTGATATAGATTTGCATGTCTTGTTGCCTGTCAGACCAGAGACAACTGTCTTTGGCCCCTCGTGCCTTTTTGAAAAGCTGGATTGCTTTGAAGTGCTGGCATAAACTAGATGCTGTGACTCTATTGGTGTATTCTTCTTGCATCTTCACTAGTGCTTGGGAGGAAAAGCATGTTTTGCATACTCAAAAGTTCATTTAAAGTTGTTTTAAGCAAGGGACGTCCCAAAGAAGTGTGAATTGAGGACTTGGGGCAGGGGGCTATGGAAGGCTGTGTTTGTGTTGATGTTACAAAGTTGATGGACTCAGACTAAATTTCAAGATCTGTATCAAAATGTACTGAGCTGTATATAATTGAAATAAACATATTTTCTACTTTAAATTACCTGTCCAGAGTACAGTTTATAAACCTGCATAAATCTTTATTTAAATCTATATAATTTCAGAAGCATTTTTCTGCAGCTTTGTTAAATTTCTTGTGTTGTGCTGTGTAGCTAGGAGAGCATCTTACTAGGAATGGGCAGCCTTGGTGTTTGAGGTGCCCTTCACTGTAAACCTGTAACAAGACTGTAAACCTGCAACTCTTTTCATGTGGCTTCTCTCCCAACTTACAACAGTTCCAGTGTAGTTTCTGTAAGTATTGGTAGTTGTTCTTCTTAAAGGTTTACATTAAATGCTACTCTAAAAAGCCATAGAACTTAAACTAATCTCTTGATACACTTGCTACTGTAGCAGTATTTATTTAAAGTATTGTCTCTGCTGTACTTGCATCAGTAATATAGGGCTTAATGTTGAAGGTATTTTAAATGTGCTTATATTTAGTTAAATACATTTACATATTTATGTAATTAAACAAGAGTACCAGGCTTCATCTATACTTGTGGATGGATCTAATAAGCATCTCCATGATAAATCAGGCACATGCCAGTGTTCCTTGCATTTTTTGTATAAACTGGTTTCTAAAAGAAACGCTTCTGGATGGTTGAGGGAATTTATGGTGAGCTGATTTTTTTTAACTTGGACTGTCACTTCAGAAAAAAAAAAAACATCTGTAAGAGAGGTCCTTTCTAAATCCAAGTCACAAAAGGAGAAACAACTGTAGTCTTAACTGTCCACGTACCAGCTTTTACCCCACAGTAACTGGCCAACTGGCAGTGGCACTGGGTGGGAGCAGGATCATGGACAGGCAGTGGAGGACAGCTGAGCTGCTAGAGGGGCAGCCTTGAACCTGGGCTGCTGGGTGGTGCCTCTGCTGGCAGCTCATCACTGACGTCTGGATCTGGGCAAGTACCTTGGAGGAGAAAGTCATGGGATTCTTTACCTCTTTGGGTTTTAACAGAGTACACAAACATTGAGAGAGAGGGGGAGGTGTCCCAGATAAAGCATCTTGAAGATAAAGGGAACTGCTAAATGTTATATTCAAAATGTAATAATTTAAATATTATATGCCAGGTAGCATTGAGAGAAATGTGTGCCACTAGAGAGGGAGAGGAGACTGTCTCAGGAGTTAACTAGGAAATGCAACTTTTGTGAGGTTACACAATCAAAAACAGTTTTTAGCTTTTTAACTGCAATATCTAAGAGATACAAGAAAAGATCTAGCTCGTCCCTTTCTTCTTTGGTTTTGACTTTCAAAGACAGCAAAATATCAATCTTTTCATGCTCTAACTTGAAACCAAGAAATCATGAGATGACCTAAAATGAAGATTCGTCCTTGCTGTGATGTTACCTGTTTTTTTGGGAGCAGGGGCAGTGTTGCTGCTGCGTGCTGCAGCGAAAGCCACTCCTGGGGTCTTTCAGAAGGGCTCCACAGCTCCAAACACTCGCTGTGGTTTTGGTTCAATGCCTAGGGGCACAGGTAGCCTGAAGCCCAGGTTTGTGCAGTATTGGGCATTCAGAGCTAGCCTGAAAGGTTTTCAAAAGCAGTAGCTGAAGAAACTTTTTTTTGTTTGCCTTACTCAGCAAGTGCTAGTGAAAGGCCTTAGTCAATATTCCCTTTGTTACAGAAAAGAACAGTCCTCCTGCCCCCTGCAGAATCGGTGTTGTGAGCTGGTGTCCTCTAAATCCTGTGCTTATTTACAGTCCAAACAGCCTGTCCTGAGCATCATCCCTCTTCTGAGGAGAGAGGAAGGCATTTCTCAGTCTGTGGTGGTGGTTTCTCGTCATCCAAAGTAAGCTGACAGATCTGGAGTTGTATTATCCAACCTGCAACTGATTTGACAGTTGGGTCCTTGCAGGCTGTTCTGAATAGCAGCTTGGGGCTGCTGCTGTGATTTCATGGGATGTCTTCCCACCTTCCAAGTACAGTTTACCCCTTTCATTTGCATCTGTATTAATTACTTGCTGGGCCACACATCATTCAAATCATTCAGGTTCAAAACAGCCACTGCACACCTCATGGTGCCCTCCAAGGAGGAAGAGACATCAAGCGTCTGTGGCTGATTAGGGCACGTTAGGTCAACTGTGCCACTGAAGCCACACTTTAGTTAGCAACACCCTGAGTCAGCTGTGATACCAAGGTAATGAGAATAGTCATTTGACTTGCAGACAGGTCTGTATGGTGGCAGAAGACACTGGTAACCACCACCACTCCCCCTCCTCTGTGTCGTGCTCTCTCTGGCCTTCTCAGGGCCCAGTTCCTGGCACCAGCCCCCTGTTCACCTCCTTTGCATAGACAGCCATGAATTGGTGTAGTGAGTAGCTTGGGAATTGCATTCCCAAAGTTAAATTTAAGTGTGATGAATGTCATGCTAATTACTCATTGTGGTATCTTTGTGAAATCAGGATGATGACTGTTGCAGGTGAGAATTTTAATTAGCTGCTCTGCTTCATGTCCTAGAATCACTAGATTGCTCTTTTCTGCTCTGCTGTTCTCAAAGTCCTCAGATCCTTGATTTGTTGGAAAAAAGTGTCTCCTAAATGTAGAATTAAGGTGACTGCAGTGATAGCTGCTGAATCAAGCTTTCTGTGTTAGTGTGGGAAGACACCTTCACCTATACACACAGAAAACTTTTCTACTTGTGTTGCAGTTTTAGCAAACTGATTTTTTCTGTGGTATTGTAAATCCTGCCACCAGCACATAACCTGTCAGAGCATGGTGCACAGATGTTCATACTGAGGGAAGAGAAAGCTGATGATGAGAACAGATTTGAAGGTTCATCACAAAATGTTGATACCCATTTTTCAAGGAAGGTGGTTGGGGGAAACTGATGTGTTTCCTCACTGGAAGCTGGGGGAGATGTCCTTTGTTCAGGCAGGCATATTCCACCCCGCAGCAGTGCTTGTGTTACTGAAAGTTACTTGTCTGTGTGCATGACTAAGTTATTTTCAGGATTAGGGTGGATTATTTGGCCCCATTAGAGTCATTAGAGTCTGGGCTAATTTCGTAGTGGCCTAGAGCTTTCCTTCTGCATCAATCCCTGTTCTCTTTCCAATCCCTAGGGCTTAATTTTTTGATCTGTGCTGACCTCTGACTCCCAGCCTGATCTCCCAAGTCTGAATATCTAACCTTTCTTTTACTGTTTGCTTTTCTTGCGTTCTTCATTGACTTTTATTTTTCTTCTCTGTCTTTCATCATTTACAGAATTTCTGTCTTAAGCTTCCTTACCTTCCCTTCCAATATAGATATGGGAAATTGTTTTATTAATTTGAAGGGGTTTATATGTGTAAATTTTTGTTACTCTTCATAGTTTACAAAAAATGTGCTTTCTTTGTAATTTTTGTTTATTTTGTTTTTCCATATCAATGCTCAGGTGTAACAATGTTGGGTATGTTACAAATGGCTGGAAAAAAAAATAGGACTTGAGGAGGTTCAAAATAAATGCATAGAACTGCTGAACTGGGATGTCACTTTAAGATCTGTATTTGAGTGTTGCACCAGAAGCCAAGGTAAAGGTTTTATTGTGTGCTCTAGAATGACTTCTGGTATGTGGGAACTTGTATACCCAGGAGGGGAATGGCACAGCATGTCATTACTAGCTAATGGACTGGACTTCCATTCCGTTTTCCCCATGATTTGATGCCATACAGACTCTATTCCCCTTACTACCTGTGTTAATAAGAAAAAAAGGTGGAACCACAAGACTTCAGCCTGTCTGGGATTTAACAACAAATGAAGACTGGTATTTTTAAAGCTTTCAAAAATACTTGTCTATCATCATTATTTACCTGGTAAAAGCTCACCAGCCTTTTAGCTGTAATCCTTAGTTGTTTTCCTTAAGTTTACAAAAAGACCTTTTTCTTGAGCGACCTTTGGATTTTAACCATTTAATTAACAGGCCAGACCTTAGCTGTGGAGTCGAGCTCTGAAAACCCCAGGGTCTGCACAAGTGACTGCTTGCTGGCAAGGGAAGCAAACTAAAATAAATCTGCAGTAAACATGCACATGGAAATGATGGAGTAAGACCTGTCTGAGGTCAATATGTTCTCTTCTAATCGGTATATTTCAATGCTGTGTTCCAGTGTACTTCTCTTGAGGTGTACCTGAACAAAATAAGGTGGTTAATTAATGAGGTAATTTTAGTAATAAGAAAATTTGTGAGTATCTTCTAAAATGCTTTTGTATTTTGTACCACTTAATAGGGAAGAAAAAAGTAATTTGGTTACTTACTTTCTAGTTCTTTTTCCCAGTTGTCTTATACTGTAGTGTGCACTCGATTACTGAATGCCACACGGATCCGTGGGCCGATCCATAGTGCTTTCAGGTTCAAGTGTAGCACAACAGTTGGTCTGGCTTGACCATTGCCTGCTTGATGTTTGACCAGGAGAACTGACTATGAGGGATTAAAGAGAAAACAACGTTTTACCAGACTGCTGCTTTTGAAACAAAAAAATCATTTAACAGGCAAATATTTTTCCTGGATGTAATACTGGAGATAGCACAAAATGTGATTGTCATGATGTTTAGAAGTGAAGATTTAAAGTGCTGAGAATGTGCTTAGCTGTGATTATAGGTTTTTACAGTACTTTCATTGTGTTAAAATGTAAAGATTTGTGAGATTTTGTGTTGCAGTTGTGTTTGACCCTAGAGTTCTTGCATGCTAACCTAACATAGAAGATTAGCCTCTTTGCATGCAGCTGGGTGCTGCCACTGCCGTGACAAGCATGTTCTGTGAGAATGACATAACCTCCCCTGGCTGCAGCCCCTTCCCAGCCCTGTCTGTGGCCTCATTTCCTGTGGTACGTGCATAACTACCTTCATCATTAGTTTCACTAACCTTAATGGTTCTGTCTTAATATCAGATGCACTTTGAAATATGCAGCTTGATCAGATCAGCACTGAACTTCCCATTTTCTCTTTCAGACAGGCTGAAAAAACTCATTGATGAACGAGAATCCTTACTAGACCAGGTAATCACAGGAAGACTGAAATGCTGTGTTTACTAAATCTGGGATTGGAGTAGTATAGATCAAGCAAATTATAATAGCCCTACTGTAAGGTACAGAACAGCAGTATCACTGCCTTTCAGAACACATGCCAGCTTGCGCTTGCTGAGGACTTACTGTGTTGTTTGCCACTTCATCCTTCCTCTGAAACATTTCTCCTGCACGTTAACTCAGGGTATAGGGGAAGAAAGGTACAACCCAGTATGCCTGTTCCATAGAATCACAGAATTGTTTAGGTTGGAAAACACCTTTAAGATCATCGTGTCTGAACGTTAACCCAGCACAGCCAGGTCACCACTAAATGATATCACTCAGCACCACATCTACATGGCTTCCTACCAGTGATGAGGACTCAACCATGTTGTTAACCAGTCACATTCAGCGTCCTTAGTCACCTAAAAACTCCTTCTCCCAGGGCTATTTATGAAAAATAATGCTTTAGATTGGCCAAACCCAAGGGAAAGCCACATACGTTCCTGAAATTGTAGAAGAAAATTTTACCTATACCACTAAGCTTTCCCACTTGCCAGGTCTGTGGGTAATGGGCCATTCAAAAAGAAATGCTGGAAGAACTACAGTAGATGGGTAAATAGCAATTAAGGTAATTATTGCTGGTGCCGTGATATTCCATAGCGGATATAAAGCTTATTCAAAAAACTTGAGCTGACCTGTTCCTCTGCAGGATGCTCCATTTTCATTTATGGACTATCACACCAAAACAAATGTGGTTTGGGGGTTTTAGGAATGTTTTATGTCACTGTGCCTAAAGAACATTGATGGCTTTTCTGCTAAAATAGCCTTCTTCCATTTGTGATGTTCTGAATTTAAGCACACGCACGGATACTTAAAATATCATGAGTCATTTGCCAGAAAAAATTCTAGGAAATTATTTTGTAAAAAAAGATTATTTTGGAATTTAAGTTTAAAAAATACATAATATGGTTTATAATACTTGAGTGAATTTGAGTACTCGTCCATTATTTTCCCATACTGATTATAATAACTAATTACTTTGTGTCCTTCAGATTAAAAAATTAAAGGGACAACTGGAAGAAAAGCAAAAGAATGGCAAGATAGAAAATACACAGTCAGAAGATGAAGTTCTGGAAAATGGGACAGATATGCACATGATTGACCTCCAAAGTGAGCTGCATTTTGATTTTAAGAGAACTTTTGTGTCCTGCATGTGAGTGAGAAAATGTATCTGTATAATAACCACAGGGCTCTAAGTAGAAATGAGCCTTCGGTTCTGAGGGAGCTTCAAAGTGGGAGCCAGCCGTGCATCTCTGCTAGAGGTGAGGGAACAATTATCCTTTGTATGAGCAAGATTGCAACTGGAAATCTCCCTTCTGTTCCCCAGGAGAGCTGGGGTGAGTTCCTGGTTAATTCTGCTTCCAGAGTGGTCTGAAGGGAAAGGGGCGAGACTGGGAATAGCACCTATCTGCTGAGCACTTTTTGGGCAGAGAGCACTTGTGACTCTATGGCTGCCCCAAGTAGATTCCTGTAGCATGAAAATCTTACGACAGACTTGTTAGACACTGTTAATGCTTGTTCTGACATCTCTGATCAATCTGCAATTCTTTTAGGAGATGCCAACAGACAGATCAGTGATCTCAAATTTAAACTAGCAAAGTCTGAGCAGGAGATAACGGCACTGGAACAGAATGTAAGTTGCTGGCTTGTTCTCCTTCTTTAGGCATGGTGAGAATGCAAAGAGAAAGTGTATTTTACTCTATGAAACATAAAGTTGTCATTACTGTGATTTTTTCCCTTAAAATAAGTAGGAATGTTGGAGCATCAGGGCTACTGCACTTAAGTCATAAAGATGAAAATGCTTTCATAAACGTGTGGGGAAGAGAGAATACATTATTCATCTTGACTGAAGGCAAAACATTCAGAGACCAAACTGTATTGGGAGCACTTGCTGAACTCTTCAGAATACCTTCTTACACCTAGCTATTGACAATTTTATAAATGGCTCCTGGCATATGATGTAATGGATATGGATTTTATACAGGACTGTTCAATTTTGGCTGCATGCTCTTGTCCAAAGTATGTCAAGAATACTCTTGCTAAGGTAAATTTAGTCAGTGGATTATGTTTGTTGTTGCTGAAAGCACGTTAAATATGGATAAGTCTAAAAGGTCTGAAGTAAGTTACATAGTATTCTTCTTTTTCCCTCAAAATATGCCTTTATTTTGTTAAAGAGAAGTGAGCATCTCTCTGGTTATTGCTTAACTACTAGCAGAAGAGTGAAGTCTCAGAGTAACTTCTTGGTACACCTTTTAATTTAAAAAAAAATCTGCCTTTGCCTTAGGTGATACGACTGGAAGGTCAGGTAGCCCGGTACAAAACTGCTGCTGAAAATGCTGAGAGAGTAGAAGATGAACTGAAGGCAGAGAAACGCAAACTGCAGAGAGAGGTAACGCCAAACACAAACTGTCACCGGCTCACAGGCCCACGCCCCTGGGGGGGGCCTGCCTGCGTGCTGCGTTTTAGAGGAGGAATTGGCCTTCGTAGCAGAGCAAAGAATAAACATCTACTTATTTTTATTGCTTCAGTTACTCATTCTAAATGTGTAACCAAACTTCCAGCACTCAGACTGGAGTAGCAGTCACAGCTGTGGCCTCCCACTGCCGTTTCAGAAGTCCTTCCTAAAGCGACTCGCGGCGCCTTGCTTTGTACCAGAGCTGGTTCTCTGGGGCAAACTCAAGTTCTGCTTACCCAACCTGAATCCAGAAGCAGGCTTCAAATGCTCAGGTTTGCTTGTTACTTTGCAGCTCTGAGCATTCCCAGATTTGGGTAATCATCAAGCTAGAGAACTCCTGTTTGTACTTTCCTGTGCTTGTCCTTTGTTGTACTTGAAAGCTCATTACTCTGGGTGTTAGAAATTCTGGATTTGTAAATACAAGTCACTGGTCGTCTCATGCAATTCAGAAATTACAGCAGTAGAAAGCTGGAAATTAAAGAAGTTAATTTGGGCCCTTCATTATTTGAGCACAGTGCCACACCTTACCAGGAATGGCAGTCTCAACTTTTCAAGCTTGAGAGACTTCAGAATGAATTTTCCTATTGAACCTGTCTTCCTCATTCTGACAATCTATTCATGCCTCTTGGCTGTGGGGTGTCCATCCACAGACTCTGTCCATGTTTGTCTCTTCTGCTCTGCTGCCTATAAATACTGCTCTACACAGTCCACCTCTCTCTCCCTACACCCATCCCGTGTTGGGTTTTATGGAGAACTAAGGCACCAAAGTCACACCTGTAGCTGTAGTTCCAGGAACCAGAAACATAAAAGCCAGGCAGTGAGACCAGGCATATGTCACCCAGCTCTGAGCATCCATGCCTCTGAAGTTGATGCAACTTGTTCAAATTTCTGTAAATACAGAATCACAAAAATCCACCTAGGGGTTGGAAGGGACCTCTGGACATCATCTTGTCCAACCTCCCCGCTAAAGCAGGGTCACCCAGAGCAGGTTACCCAGGATCACATCCAGACAGGTTTGGAATCTCTCCAGGGAAGGAGACTCCACAACCTCTCTGGGCAGCCTGCTCCAGGGCTCTGGCACCCTGAGAGGAAAAAAGTTTCTCTTTAGGTTTAGGTGGACCTTCCTGTGTTCTAGTTTGTGCCCGTTGCCCCTTGACCTGTCACTTGGCACCACTGATAAGAGTCTGGCTCAATCCTCTTGACCCCCGTGCTGTAGGTATTGATGAGCATTGCTTACATCCCCTCTCAGTCTTCTCTTGTCCACGCTAACCAGCCCCAGGGCTCTCAACCTTTTCTCAGCACAGAGATGCTCCAGACCGCTCAGCATCTTTGTAGCCCTCACTGAACTCTCTCCAGTATTTCCCTGTCTCTCTGGAACTGATGGAGTCCAGAATTGGACACAACTCCAGATGTGGCCTCATGAGGGCAGAGTAGAGGGGAAGGAGAACCTCCCTTGACCTGTTGGCCACGCTTTTCCTCATGCACCCCAGGAGACCATTGGCCTTCTTGGCCAAGGGGGCACACTGCTGGCTCACAGTTAACCTGTTGCCCACCAAGACTCCCAGGTCCTCTGTGGAGCTGCTTTCCAACAGGTTAGTCCCTCATGGGGTTATTCCTTTCCAGATGCAGAGACTTGCTTCTATGAGGCAACTCTACACTTGCCTTGGATTCTTGGCACCATGCTTAGAAAATACCCATGTGTGGCCTTCAGAGCAGTTACACGACTTCTACCTTTTAACTCTGCTAATAGGAATTTCCATCTGCTTTATCTTGTAAGGGAATTCTAGAAATATGGTGAGCTAGTGTTGGTAACTACAAATCTTGCTTTACCTTTGGAAAGAGAAAACACCTTGGAAGTTGTGGATTTATTTTTTTTTTTCTGCTTCCTTCCTTCAGCTTCGTTCAGCGTTAGATAAAACCGAAGAGCTTGAAGTCAGCAACGGTCACCTAGTGAAGCGCTTGGAGAAGATGAAAGCCAACCGGAGCGCTCTCCTGTCTCAGCAGTAGCCGCCACCTTCCCACGCAAGCCGACGCTGCTGCTCGACAGACCCGGAACGTCGCAGGCGCTTCTCTCTGCCGCTGCCTGGGGTGCTTTGCGTTACGCCTCCCGAGAACAGACGACCCCAACCTTTGCTACGTGCCACCCAGCTGTGGTTCTCCTTACGCGGATTCAAACCTACTGCCCTATAGACATAGGAGTAGCTGACTGCAATGGCTGTGCCTGCCTGCGGGGGCCCTTCCCCACCTTCCCCTGGGTACATTTGAAGCGCGGTACCCACCTACCACGTAAGAAGCACATCGGGCATCACGTGAAGTTCTCCAGCCAGAAGGCACAGCAGCCACCTTATTGCCATTTAAAATGGCTTTCAAAGAAAACACTTTAACTGGACTGGAATTTTGTGTCTTGCTGAAAATTTACAAAAAAAAAAACACTGTAAGTTTTGGACTTTCTCATGACAGTATCTGTAATTTAGTGACTATGGTAGATTTATTCATAGTAGGTTTTCCATTTACAAATCACTGTGGAACCACAAGCCATTACAAAGCAAAACTCCTTCAGCAGAAACCACGGAAGAAGATGGTCTTGGAAGCAAAAGTGACCTTAAATGACTTTGCCAATAAAACAAAGGTGTTTGAAGGGATTTTTGCACCAATGGAATCATAAGACTTTTATTTCAGGGTAAATAGGCAATAGCTTCATTGAATTTTCAACTTTTATTTGTATTATTTAATCCTTGCTCTTGGAGTTGAAGTAAACTACTTTTAAAGGATGTAAAGTTGCATTAAATAAACCAGCATAAGGCCGTGTTTTAAGAAATGGTGGGTTTTGCACTTAAATCATTCACTCTGGTGCATTTGTTAAAGCAAGTGTCATTTGCTTAACAAAAATATGTAATGGGTTTTTTACATCAGAAACTATCTACTGGTCCGTGAACTATTAGGAAACTTTGCAGCTACAAAAGACAAGTCTGAGTTTTAAAAGAGTAACTGATAAGTAAAGAAGCACTTTAGAAAATACTACTGCCTGTGGTTTTTCTACAAATATGGAAGTAGCAAATTATTTCCTTATGAGGTCATTTGTAAAGGTTTTCCACCTTTCATGAAAAATAATGTAACCAGTTAAGATGTTGCAGGCAATTTATTACAACTAGCACTACAGCTCTGGTTTCTTGGAAATTACTCTGAATGTACTCCTCAAAGGAGAACAGAGGAAGAATAAAGCTGTCCTTCCCCCTTCAGCCCTAACAGAAAAGCCTGTGAGTAAGAGGGGCAACCCGGTCCTTAGGAACCTGCCCACGCTGTGAAGCAGCATCTCATGTTCAACAGGAGCAACCTTCTGTTGATGCCGACTGCCTCAATAGATGTGGTTCTATCAAGCCAAATCCAGACCCAGGAGACCATTTCTTCTTACCTTGGTCTTCAGGCTCTCTGCTCCACATCATTCCCTGGCCTCTTCCTCACAGGCTCGAAGTTAGAGTACAAATCGCTGCTATTTTCAACATAAGGGGATCGCTGGCATCTTCCTAGAGCACCTTCACAAATTAAATAAACCAAAAAACAGTGTCTGAATGTGTTTCTCTGGTTTGGCTAGAAAATAACACCTTTCTCCATCTCTTCTGAATGCACCCAGAAATTTAGGAATGAAGTACTGAAATTAACAGTTCAGGAGAAGGATGAAGAAGGCTTTTTTTGTGCCCCTTGGGAAATAAGTATGTCCTTATTGATCAAATGTGGTGGAACATGGGAATGAAAGGAATCTTTTAAATTATATTTCCACTGCAGCTAGGGCTTTGGGTTGATTTTTTTGTTTTGTTTTGTTCTTGAGAGGAACATTCAGGTGCGGAGCCAGGTTTATTGTGGATTACCTCAAAATTGCTGTGGACACCAATTTGCAACTCTCTGTGGTTGACTTGTGGAATTTCTGGTGTACAAAGCCTCTGGGGCCTAAAAAAAATTAAACTACAAGTTTTTCAGAATACAAACAACCGTGTTAAACAGAACATTTGATCAACTGGTGGTAAGGTATGAGATCATCACCAGTCATCTTTTTATTTGTGGTAGCGGTGAAAACTGTCTCTCCTGGCAAGATGCAGGAGAAACAACCTTGCTACTAAGCATTGGTCCAAAAGGCTAAAAACAATACTTTGCTTATCAAGAAGTGATGTGTTTAGTGTTCCAAAGTAGATTGCATCTCGCCCCCCATAAGCATTAACCTCGTGACAGAAATCAGATGTGTATTTCAACCTGGGTATGCTTTTAGTAGAAATCTTTGTGTGTGATAAAGTAGCTGAATGTTGAAGCCACAATTTTTTCCTCCCCCCCTGATTTTCAGTATGACTTAGCTTTAGAATAAAGGAAGAAAAATTACTGTTTGGTTTACTGCAAACTGTTTTATAAAAGTTTTCCTGTGAAGAATGTACAACAGGGCTTTGAATTTTGATAATAGCACACGCCCCGGTCCTTTTAATTGAGCTCCAGAGAGCCTCGGTGCCAGAGGCGGTGGCAGCCTGGCGAGGAACGGCGACTGGGGGAACCAGGCAGGTTTTCCTAGTTTCTATTTAAAATTGTTAGCCTTTGTTTTATTTTTAAATGTTAAATAATTTTACTGTTTGCAAATGGAATATTACCCAAAATGTTTTCTGTTTTGTTTTGGGTTTTGTTTTTGTTTTTTTTTTTAGTCCATCTATTAGGAAATACAAGTGTGGAAAAGGAAATTCATTAGCAGAACTTGCCAATAAAAACGTCACTTGTTTGGGTAGTTTTTATGGAGTGGTCTGTCATGATGATGTTCCTGGTAAAAGTCTTCTTAGAAAATACAGGCTTTTTGGTTGATACTGGTGTAGCACCTCATTTGCCTTTTAAATACATTGCTGCAGACACACAAATGTGAACTACGCTGGTTGTAAAAAATTACAGCACAGGGGCTCGTGTGACTAAAGGCATGGGAGTGAGACATACCTTCAGATGTTAACATTTTTAATGGTAGGGTGCACTCGGGGAGGCGGAGGACAGGGACGGACAGTGTCCCATCAGGAGAAATTTGAATGGTACTGCCAACGACCTCCACTTAAGAGTACTTACGGTGAATATACACAGCAACTTCACAGCTGGAAGGAAGCAACTTGATTCATCAAAACTGTCATTTAGTGTTAGATTTCATCACGTTCTGATCATGGGAGTTGCCACAGAGAGATCTCATACGTTCAATATACTGAGGAGGTTTGTGCTTGTGTCTGCTTTAAATGCCCTAAAGAATTGATTGTATGGATATGGGGGTTAGTTTGGTTTAGTCAGCTAAGAGGTGTTTTGCACACTTTATTTAAAGAACTTTACACTTATGTGAATAAAGGAAAGCACAGGGGGCAGAAACACTCTTCTGAAAGTAAAAAGCACATTTACAGTGGGTACCCAGAGTAGCGGGTAGCGCCCGGTAGATGCAGACGTGCCTTCAGACCGAAAGCTTTCCCGCTGCCGGTAGGTTTTAATACCTGCCCAAGGGGACAGGCTGGTGCGGTCCCGGCGCTAAGCGCCC
>NW_008617424.1:2648-4114 GCF_000691845.1 Merops nubicus | reverse complement strand
CCGCGCCGGGGTGCGGAGGGGAGGAGCAGCTGGGGGCTGGGTCTCTCTTCCATGTTTTTGCCCGTGTTTTCCCAGTGGTGTGGGCTCTTCTGCTTACGGGTCCTCAGCTCGGCTCCCCAGCACAGGATGGGCTGTGGGGTGTCCCCTCCCCGGCACCCCCAGCCTGCCGACCTTCCCAGCCTCGGGCAACACCCCAGGGGCTGCATCCCAGATATCCCACCCTCATGGTGCGTTTCTCACAGAGCTCTTTCCCCTTTTCCCTTTGCCTCCAGAGGCCCTGGGAAGAGTCCAGCCTGTTCCCTCTGGTCAGGCACCTTATTTGTAGCTAATGAGGGCCAGGAGCTGCCACCTCCCCGTTCAGAGCTGCAGCCAGGTCAGCCAGAAAAGTGATGAGCTGCATAACCCGATCTTTTGGAATGGTCTCTATTTTCCTGTAATCTCTGGGTGTCGACTCAGCATTTTATAACAAACAAGGGAATAAAAGGAGATGCTCCTGCGCTTCGTTAGGCGCTACAACGACTCTTAGCCAGATTGATTTTGCTGGTGGTGTTGCATAAACATCCCGTGTGGTTCGTCCCTGCTCTTGCCCCCAGCGCTCTGCTCTGGCCTGAACTGGAGCAGCTCCCTCCGTCCAGGAGCCAGGTGAAGCTCTGAGCCCGTCTCTGCTGGAGTCAGGAGCAGTTTCCCAGCCCCTGAAGATGTCCCCTTGGAAAGTCCCGAGCAGAAACAAAGCAGGCCCTGTCTCCCCAAAAAAAATCCCTTCTAAAAAATCACCCCAGGTCCTTTTCAAACCCGGACTGATCCTGGCACGGCCGCTCTGTCCCAGCTCAGGCTGCTGGGTGGTTGCCATCTTCAGCGCTTTGCTTATTTGAGTGTGAAGGAGAAGCAGAGCCTGTGTCAGGAAGCCAGAGAGGTCTCCTCGGGAGCCCTTTTTGTTCCCTGGAAAAACGAAGCTGTGATTTCCCTCCCCGTGTCGCTCTCTGCTTTTAATCTTGTTAGTCCTGGAGTGCTGAAGTGCGGGGAGGGAGCCGCAGGGAAGGCACCCGCCGGCGTGTGCCGGGCACGGCTCATCTCCTGAGGCTTCTGCGGCGTCGGTGAAGCTGCTCTCAGACTCTTGGGCTCGATGCCACCGTGGCAAAATGCTCCTCACGCAGGATGCGTCGAGGAAAACGAGGGAACCCAGCAGTGAGCAGGGTGGTGGGAACCCCAAGGGAAGGACCAGGGAGTGAGAAATCCGGGGAACTGTGGCAGCTGAGCGGCTGAGGGGTTGCTGAACGAGCCCGCCTGCTCCGGCACCTTCTCTGCCTGTTCGGGACGAGCTGGTGGGGCCGGTTCCTTCTGAGCCCTGCAGAAGTTGAGCGAAGTGAGACGCCTCAGAAACAAGAGCCTGCAGGGGTGAAACCCCCAGAGGAAGGGGCTGAGGAGTCATCGGCTGCGGAGCCGGGAGCCAGGGTGCTGCCACGGGG
>NW_008617424.1:2237-2600 GCF_000691845.1 Merops nubicus | reverse complement strand
CTCCCTGCCGCTGGCACGGCTGGAGGAGCTGGCGTGGTGAGGGGAAGCAGCCAAAGAGGCATCTCTGCAGGGCAGCAATCCCAAAGCGTGGCTGAGCCACTCTTCCTGGAGAAATGTCCCCCTGGGGCAGAGCCTCGGGGTGCTCTGCTGGCACTCTGCCCCCCACCCTGCCACCTGTCTGGCTTCACAGCATGTCGTGGTGTGATCTGGGGGTCAGCAATGCCCCAGGTCCCCTCTGCAGCCAGCAGGAGCTGGGGACCCACTGGGAGATGCAGCTCGGGAGCACCCAGAGCACTGTGGTGTCACCCACCCCAGGACAGTGACAGTGTGTGTGTGGGGGTCCTGGCCCCAGGGGACGTGCTG
>NW_008617424.1:308-2174 GCF_000691845.1 Merops nubicus | reverse complement strand
CACTGCCTGAGCCCTGCCTGGTGCTGGTGCTGGTGCTGGTGCTGGTGCTGGTGCTGGTGCTGGGCTCTGCCTGGTGCTGAGCCCTGCCTGGTGCTGATGCTGAGCCCTGCCAGGCACAGAAAGCACTTGGAGCCAGGGAGGGGGGTCTCCTGGAGAGGAGAGATTCTCGTGCCTGGCTGTGCCCCCGCCCCCCCATGGTGGGTCCCTCCTCTCCGTGCCGTGACTCTGGCTGTCCCCTCACCCAGGGCCGCTGCTGTAACTCGCTGTGAGTCCCCCGGG
This sequence comes from Merops nubicus, assembly GCF_000691845.1. NCBI lineage: Eukaryota > Metazoa > Chordata > Aves > Coraciiformes > Meropidae > Merops > Merops nubicus. The sequence goes on along the minus strand of NW_008617424.1, from coordinate 1,895 downwards.
GTGACTCCATCGCAGGGAATGATTTTGTGCTGTTGTTTCTAAAAGAGCTGGTGTAGCTGTTTTCCTGTCCCACCGTGGGCCGGGGGATCCGCTGGCACCAGGGCACAGCGTCAGACCCTGCGCCGTTCATCCTGCCCTTCCCCTGAGCCGTGTTTTGGGGTGTTCACCCAGACTGTGGAACACCCAGGATGGGTTTGCAGCATCTGTGCCCCTGCTGGAAGCTGGACTGTCAGACCCTGGCCCGTACCAGCACTGGAGAGCGAGGGTGGCTGCAGAGGAGCTGTGCTGAGCAGGGTCCCGCGGGTCCCCCGGCATGGGGACAAAGCCAGCACACCCCACACCCCTCCAGCCTTGCCCCAGTGCCTGGGTGCTGGTGGTGGCTGTGAAAATCTCCCAGTAACTGCAAGCCCAGGCTGTGCTACAGAGCCAGGAGTGTGCCCCAGCGGGGTGAGGGTGTGGAGATGGACTCTTTGGACGCAGGGATCAGCAGCTGGTTTGTGTCACCGGGCTCAGCGCCAGATTCTGATGAGGGATTAGGGCTGCTCAGGGTCTCTCCAGAGCCTGTGGAACCTGAGGAACAATTTATTCCCTGCCAGGGTTGACTCCATGATCTTAAAGGTCTCTCCCAACCAAAACGATTCCATGATTCTACTCTGACCAGGGGCAATGACCCTGCCTGGCCCCTGCCCTGGCCTGGCTGCTTTCCACCCCTGTGCTTCTCTGGGATTTCCTCTTTTCTCCTTGCCCTTGCTCTGGCTCCAGGCCCAACCCCTTCTACTGGTGTTTAGATTTTGGGGACCTGCTTTTGGTGACTCCCCAGCGTTTCCTGCACAGCTCCTGTGGTCTCCCTCGCTGGAGAGCTCACGGGTTACTCAGGGATGAGGTTACTCAGGGATGGGGTTACTCAGGGATGGGGTTACTCACCTCTGAACACTTCCCATTTCCTCTCCCTGTGTTCTGAGGGGGGGGTCCCGAGTTAATTCCCCCTGCCTGGTGGGTTTGGGCCACGTGTGAAGGTTTGTTTTCAGCTTTGGTGCCGAGTCTGCCCAACCAGCTTGTCCTGGGCAGCCTGTGGGCACAGTGAGGGTTTTGGGGAGACTGAAATGGCCCGTTTGGGAAATGAAGAGAGTGATAATTTATTACCAGGGATTAAACTCAATCCTGCTTGTTTGAGCCACCCTGGGGCAGCTTGGCAAGGCAGAGCCAGCAGCCAGCTGGGAGGGGATGGATAGCCCAGCACCTTGGTGAGATGGGGACCCGGGCAGGGGGCAGGGTGGTGCCTCTCTCTCTGTGGGATTTGGGTGCCCGCTTGGCAGCCCTCAGCCGGGCTCCCTGTGGCAGCAGCATGGGGCTGATCGAAGTTCCACCCCCCCTAAACCTGCCGTGAGAGGCACCAAGTCTCGGGGTGGGTGCCAGGCGAGTCTGCAGCAGTGGGAGGAGGAGGAGCTGAGCTTGCCAGGCGCCAGGCAGAGTCCAGGTTTCCCCGGTGGGCTGTGCCCGGCTGTGGATGCCAGGGCAGATGCCCGGGGCGCAGCGTGGGGTGCTCGCCGGAGCTCCTGCTGTGGCACCAGCCCCTGTGCTGGGCAC
>NW_008617424.1:0-237 GCF_000691845.1 Merops nubicus | reverse complement strand
CTGGAGGGGTTTCCAAGCCGTGGAGATGTGGGGTGAGGGACACGGGGCAGTGGGGACCTGGCAGTACTGGGGAAGGGTTGGACTCCATGAGCTTAAAGGTCTCTTCCAACCCAAACGATTCTGTGACCCCCCCGAGCAGAGCACTTTGGTGTGTGAGCAGCTGCTGGGATGGGGCAGAGCAGGAGGTGGCAGTGATGCCAGGTACTGCTGGGCAGCAGAGATGCTGGGTACCCAGGT